>NW_028258544.1:17500-35000 GCF_982586985.1 Callionymus lyra | reverse complement strand
TTTACCTCTTCAAAACTCCACAAATTTCTTTATATTTTTTTTACCTCTTCAAAACTCCACAATTTTTTATTTATTTTTTTTACCTCTTCAAAACTCCAACATTGATTTTTTGTTCCTTTTTTTACCTCTCCAAAACTCCAATTTTTTTTTTTTTTTTTTTACCTCTTCAAAACTCCAACTTTTTTTTTTTTTTTTTACCTCTTCAAAACTCCAACATTGATTTTTTGTTCCTTTTTTTACATCTTCAAAACTCCAAATTTTTTTTTTTTTTTTTTTACCTCTTCAAAACTCAATTTTTTTTTTTTTTTTTTACCTCTTCAAAACCCCAACTTTTTTTTTTTTTTACCTCTTCAAAACTCCACAAATTTTTTTATATTTTTTTTACCTCTTCAAAACTCCACAATTTTTTATTTATTTTTTTTACCTCTTCAAAACTCCAACATTGATTTTTTGTTCCTTTTTTTACCTCTTCAAAACTCCACAATTTCTTTTATTTTTTTTTTTTACCTCTTCAAAACTCCAACTTTTTTTTTTTTTTACCTCTTCAAAACTCCAACATTGATTTTTTGTTCCTTTTTTTACCTCTTCAAAACTCCACAATTTTTTTTATTTTTTTTTTTTACCTCTTCAAAACTCCAACTTTTTTTTTTTTTTACCTCTTCAAAACTCCAACATTGATTTTTTGTTCCTTTTTTTACCTCTTCAAAACTCCAAATTTTTTATTTTTTTTTTTTACCTCTTCAAAACTCCAAATTTTTTTTTATTTTTTTTTTACCTCTTCAAAACTCCAACTTTTTTTTTTTTTACCTCTTCAAAACTCCAACTTTTTTTTTTTTTTTTTTTACCTCTTCAAAACTCCAACATTGATTTTTTGTTCCTTTTTTTACCTCTTCAAAACTCCACAATTTTTTTTTTTTTTTTTTTTACCTCTTCAAAACTCCAACATTTTTTTTTTTTTTACCTCTTCAAAACTCCAATTTTTTTTTTTTTTTACCTCTTCAAAACTCCTAAATTTTTTTTTTTTTTTTTTACCTCTTCAAAACTCCAACTTTTTTTTTTTTTTACCTCTTCAAAACTCCACAAATTTCTTTATATTTTTTTTACCTCTTCAAAACTCCAACATTGATTTTTTGTTCCTTTTTTTACCTCTCCAAAACTCCAATTTTTTTTTTTTTTTTTTTACCTCTTCAAAACTCCAACTTTTTTTTTTTTTTTTTACCTCTTCAAAACTCCAACATTGATTTTTTGTTCCTTTTTTTACATCTTCAAAACTCCAAATTTTTTTTTTTTTTTTTTTACCTCTTCAAAACTCAATTTTTTATTTATTTTTTTTACCTCTTCAAAACTCCAACATTGATTTTTTGTTCCTTTTTTTACCTCTCCAAAACTCCAATTTTTTTTTTTTTTTTTTTTACCTCTTCAAAACTCCAACTTTTTTTTTTTTTTTTTTACCTCTTCAAAACTCCAACATTGATTTTTTGTTCCTTTTTTTACATCTTCAAAACTCCAAATTTTTTTTTTTTTTTTTTACCTCTTCAAAACTCAATTTTTTTTTTTTTTTTTTACCTCTTCAAAACTACAACTTTTTTTTTTTTTTACCTCTTCAAAACTCCAACTTTTTTTTTTTTTTTTTACCTCTTCAAAACTCCACAATTTTTTTTTTTTTTTTTTTTTACCTCTTCAAAACTCCACAATTTTTTTTTTTTTTTTTACCTCTTCAAAACTCCAACTTTTTTTTTTTTTTACCTCTTCAAAACTCCAACATTGATTTTTTGTTCCTTTTTTTACCTCTTCAAAACTCCAATTTTTTTTTTTTTTTTTTACCTCTTCAAAACTCAATTTTTTTTTTTTTTTTTTACCTCTTCAAAACTCTACAATTTTTTTTTTTTTTTTTTTACCTCTTCAAAACTCCAACTTTTTTTTTTTTTACCTCTTCAAAACTCCAACTTTTTTTTTTTTTTTTTTTACCTCTTCAAAACTCCAACATTGATTTTTTGTTCCTTTTTTTACCTCTTCAAAACTCCACAATTTTTTTTTTTTTTTTTTTTACCTCTTCAAAACTCCAACATTTTTTTTGTTTTTACCTCTTCAAAACTCCAACATTGATTTTTTGTTCCTTTTTTTACCTCTTCAAAACTCCACAGTTTTTTTTTTTTTTTTTTTACCTCTTCAAAACTCCAACATAGATTTTTTGTTCCTTTTTTTACCTCTTCAAAACTCCACAATTTTTTTTTTTTTTTTTTACCTCTTCAAAACTCCAACATTTTTTTTTTTTTTACCTCTTCAAAACTCCAACATTGATTTTTTGTTCCTTTTTTTACATCTTCAAAACTCCAAATTTTTTTTTTTTTTTTTTTACCTCTTCAAAACTCAATTTTTTTTTTTTTTTTTTTACCTCTTCAAAACTCCAACTTTTTTTTTTTTTTACCTCTTCAAAACTCCACAAATTTTTTTATATTTTTTTTACCTCTTCAAAACTCCACAATTTTTTATTTATTTTTTTTACCTCTTCAAAACTCCAACATTGATTTTTTGTTCCTTTTTTTACCTCTTCAAAACTCCACAATTTCTTTTATTTTTTTTTTTTACCTCTTCAAAACTCCAACTTTTTTTTTTTTTTACCTCTTCAAAACTCCAACATTGATTTTTTGTTCCTTTTTTTACCTCTTCAAAACTCCACAATTTTTTTTATTTTTTTTTTTTACCTCTTCAAAACTCCAACTTTTTTTTTTTTTTACCTCTTCAAAACTCCAACATTGATTTTTTGTTCCTTTTTTTACCTCTTCAAAACTCCAAATTTTTTATTATTTTTTTTTACCTCTTCAAAACTCAATTTTTTTTTTTTTTTTTTACCTCTTCAAAACTCCAAATTTTTTTATTTTTTTTTTACCTCTTCAAAACTCCAACTTTTTTTTTTTTTTTACCTCTTCAAAACTCTACAATTTTTTTTTTTTTTTTTTTTACCTCTTCAAAACTCCAACTTTTTTTTTTTTTTACCTCTTCAAAACTCCAACATTGATTTTTTGTTCCTTTTTTTACCTCTTCAAAACTCCAATTTTTTTTTTTTTTTTTTTTACCTCTTCAAAACTCAATTTTTTTTTTTTTTTTTTTACCTCTTCAAAACTACAACTTTTTTTTTTTTTTACCTCTTCAAAACTCCAACTTTTTTTTTTTTTTTTACCTCTTCAAAACTCCACAATTTTTTTTTTTTTTTTTTTTTTACCTCTTCAAAACTCCAACATTTTTTTTTTTTTTACCTCTTCAAAACTCCAACATTGATTTTTTGTTCCTTTTTTTACCTCTTCAAAACTCCACAATTTTTTTTTTTTTTTTTTTACCTCTTCAAAACTCCAACTTTTTATTTTTTTTATACCTCTTCAAAACTCTACAATTTTTTTTTTTTTTTTTTTTTACCTCTTCAAAACTCCAACATTTATTTTTTGTTCCTTTTTTTACCTCTTCAAAACTCAATTTTTTTTTTTTTTTTTTTTTTTACCTCTTCAAAACTCCATTGATTTTTTGTTCCTTTTTTTACCTCTTCAAAACTCCAACTTTTTTTTTTTTTACCTCTTCAAAACTCCAACTTTTTTTTTTTTTTTTTTACCTCTTCAAAACTCCAACATTGATTTTTTGTTCCTTTTTTTACCTCTTCAAAACTCCACAATTTTTTTTTTTTTTTTACCTCTTCAAAACTCTACAATTTTTTTTTTATTTTTTTTTTACCTCTTCAAAACTCCAACTTTTTTTTTTTTTACCTCTTCAAAACTCCAACTTTTTTTTTTTTTTTTTTTACCTCTTCAAAACTCCAACATTGATTTTTTGTTCCTTTTTTTACCTCTTCAAAACTCCACAATTTTTTTTTTTTTTTTTTTTACCTCTTCAAAACTCCAACATTTTTTTTTTTTTTACCTCTTCAAAACTCAATTTTTTTTTATTTTTTTTTACCTCTTCAAAACTACAACTTTTTTTTTTTTTTACCTCTTCAAAACTCCAACTTTTTTTTTTTTTTTTTACCTCTTCAAAACTCCACAATTTTTTTTTTTTTTTTTTTTTTACCTCTTCAAAACTCCAACATTTTTTTTTTTTTTTACCTCTTCAAAACTCCAACATTGATTTTTTGTTCCTTTTTTTACCTCTTCAAAACTCCACAATTTTTTTTTTTTTTTTTTTTACCTCTTCAAAACTCCAACTTTTTATTTTTTTTATACCTCTTCAAAACTCTACAATTTTTTTTTTTTTTTTTTTTTACCTCTTCAAAACTCCAACATTTATTTTTTGTTCCTTTTTTTACCTCTTCAAAACTCAATTTTTTTTTTTTTTTTTTTTTTTACCTCTTCAAAACTCCATTGATTTTTTGTTCCTTTTTTTACCTCTTCAAAACTCCAACTTTTTTTTTTTTACCTCTTCAAAACTCCAACTTTTTTTTTTTTTTTTTTTACCTCTTCAAAACTCCAACATTGATTTTTTGTTCCTTTTTTTACCTCTTCAAAACTCCACAATTTTTTTTTTTTTTTTTTTTTACCTCTTCAAAACTCCAACTTTTTTTTTTTTTTTTACCTCTTCAAAACTCTACAATTTTTTTTTTATTTTTTTTTTACCTCTTCAAAACTCCAACTTTTTTTTTTTTTACCTCTTCAAAACTCCAACTTTTTTTTTTTTTTACCTCTTCAAAACTCCAACATTGATTTTTTGTTCCTTTTTTTACCTCTTCAAAACTCCACAATTTTTTTTTTTTTTTTTTTTACCTCTTCAAAACTCCAACATTTTTTTTTTTTTTACCTCTTCAAAACTCCAATTTTTTTTTTTTTTTACCTCTTCAAAACTCCTAAATTTTTTTTTTTTTTTTTTTACCTCTTCAAAACTCCACAAATTTCTTTATATTTTTTTTACCTCTTCAAAACTCCACAATTTTTTATTTATTTTTTTTACCTCTTCAAAACTCCAACATTGATTTTTTGTTCCTTTTTTTACCTCTCCAAAACTCCAATTTTTTTTTTTTTTTTTTTACCTCTTCAAAACTCCAACTTTTTTTTTTTTTTTTTACCTCTTCAAAACTCCAACATTGATTTTTTGTTCCTTTTTTTACATCTTCAAAACTCCAAATTTTTTTTTTTTTTTTTTTACCTCTTCAAAACTCAATTTTTTTTTTTTTTTTTTTACCTCTTCAAAACCCCAACTTTTTTTTTTTTTTACCTCTTCAAAACTCCACAAATTTTTTTATATTTTTTTTACCTCTTCAAAACTCCACAATTTTTTATTTATTTTTTTTACCTCTTCAAAACTCCAACATTGATTTTTTGTTCCTTTTTTTACCTCTTCAAAACTCCACAATTTCTTTTATTTTTTTTTTTTACCTCTTCAAAACTCCAACTTTTTTTTTTTTTTACCTCTTCAAAACTCCAACATTGATTTTTTGTTCCTTTTTTTACCTCTTCAAAACTCCACAATTTTTTTTATTTTTTTTTTTTACCTCTTCAAAACTCCAACTTTTTTTTTTTTTTACCTCTTCAAAACTCCAACATTGATTTTTTGTTCCTTTTTTTACCTCTTCAAAACTCCAAATTTTTTATTTTTTTTTTTTACCTCTTCAAAACTCCAAATTTTTTTTTATTTTTTTTTTACCTCTTCAAAACTCCAACTTTTTTTTTTTTACCTCTTCAAAACTCCAACTTTTTTTTTTTTTTTTTTACCTCTTCAAAACTCCAACATTGATTTTTTGTTCCTTTTTTTACCTCTTCAAAACTCCACAATTTTTTTTTTTTTTTTTTTTTACCTCTTCAAAACTCCAACATTTTTTTTTTTTTTACCTCTTCAAAACTCCAATTTTTTTTTTTTTTTACCTCTTCAAAACTCCTAAATTTTTTTTTTTTTTTTTTTACCTCTTCAAAACTCCAACTTTTTTTTTTTTTTACCTCTTCAAAACTCCACAAATTTCTTTATATTTTTTTTACCTCTTCAAAACTCCAACATTGATTTTTTGTTCCTTTTTTTACCTCTCCAAAACTCCAATTTTTTTTTTTTTTTTTTTACCTCTTCAAAACTCCAACTTTTTTTTTTTTTTTTTACCTCTTCAAAACTCCAACATTGATTTTTTGTTCCTTTTTTTACATCTTCAAAACTCCAAATTTTTTTTTTTTTTTTTTTACCTCTTCAAAACTCAATTTTTTATTTATTTTTTTTACCTCTTCAAAACTCCAACATTGATTTTTTGTTCCTTTTTTTACCTCTCCAAAACTCCAATTTTTTTTTTTTTTTTTTACCTCTTCAAAACTCCAACTTTTTTTTTTTTTTTTTACCTCTTCAAAACTCCAACATTGATTTTTTGTTCCTTTTTTTACATCTTCAAAACTCCAAATTTTTTTTTTTTTTTTTTACCTCTTCAAAACTCAATTTTTTTTTTTTTTTTTTTACCTCTTCAAAACCCCAACTTTTTTTTTTTTTTACCTCTTCAAAACTCCACAAATTTTTTTATATTTTTTTTACCTCTTCAAAACTCCACAATTTTTTATTTATTTTTTTTACCTCTTCAAAACTCCAACATTGATTTTTTGTTCCTTTTTTTACCTCTTCAAAACTCCACAATTTCTTTTATTTTTTTTTTTTACCTCTTCAAAACTCCAACTTTTTTTTTTTTTTACCTCTTCAAAACTCCAACATTGATTTTTTGTTCCTTTTTTTACCTCTTCAAAACTCCACAATTTTTTTTATTTTTTTTTTTTACCTCTTCAAAACTCCAACTTTTTTTTTTTTTTACCTCTTCAAAACTCCAACATTGATTTTTTGTTCCTTTTTTTACCTCTTCAAAACTCCAAATTTTTTATTTTTTTTTTTTACCTCTTCAAAACTCCAAATTTTTTTTTATTTTTTTTTTACCTCTTCAAAACTCCAACTTTTTTTTTTTTTACCTCTTCAAAACTCCAACTTTTTTTTTTTTTTTTTTTACCTCTTCAAAACTCCAACATTGATTTTTTGTTCCTTTTTTTACCTCTTCAAAACTCCACAATTTTTTTTTTTTTTTTTTTTACCTCTTCAAAACTCCAACATTTTTTTTTTTTTTACCTCTTCAAAACTCCAATTTTTTTTTTTTTTTACCTCTTCAAAACTCCTAAATTTTTTTTTTTTTTTTTTTACCTCTTCAAAACTCCAACTTTTTTTTTTTTTTACCTCTTCAAAACTCCACAAATTTCTTTATATTTTTTTTACCTCTTCAAAACTCCACAATTTTTTATTTATTTTTTTTACCTCTTCAAAACTCCAACATTGATTTTTTGTTCCTTTTTTTACCTCTCCAAAACTCCAATTTTTTTTTTTTTTTTTTTACCTCTTCAAAACTCCAACTTTTTTTTTTTTTTTTTACCTCTTCAAAACTCCAACATTGATTTTTTGTTCCTTTTTTTACATCTTCAAAACTCCAAATTTTTTTTTTTTTTTTTTTACCTCTTCAAAACTCAATTTTTTTTTTTTTTTTTTTACCTCTTCAAAACCCCAACTTTTTTTTTTTTTTACCTCTTCAAAACTCCACAAATTTTTTTATATTTTTTTTACCTCTTCAAAACTCCACAATTTTTTATTTATTTTTTTTACCTCTTCAAAACTCCAACATTGATTTTTTGTTCCTTTTTTTACCTCTTCAAAACTCCACAATTTCTTTTATTTTTTTTTTTTACCTCTTCAAAACTCCAACATTGATTTTTTGTTCCTTTTTTTACCTCTTCAAAACTCCACAATTTCTTTTTTTTTTTTTTTTTACCTCTTCAAAACTCCAACATTGATTTTTTGTTCCTTTTTTTACCTCTTCAAAACTCCACAATTTTTTTTTTTTTTTTTTTTACCTCTTCAAAACTCCAACTTTTTATTTTTTTTTACCTCTTCAAAACTCTACAATTTTTTTTTTTTTTTTTTTTTACCTCTTCAAAACTCCAACTTTTTTTTTTTTTTACCTCTTCAAAACTCCAACATTGATTTTTTGTTCCTTTTTTTACCTCTTCAAAACTCCAAATTTTTTTTTTTTTTTTTTACCTCTTCAAAACTCAATTTTTTTTTTTTTTTTTTACCTCTTCAAAACTACAACTTTTTTTTTTTTTTACCTCTTCAAAACTCCAACTTTTTTTTTTTTTTTTTTTACCTCTTCAAAACTCCACAATTTTTTTTTTTTTTTTTTTTACCTCTTCAAAACTCCAACATTTTTTTTTTTTTTACCTCTTCAAAACTCCAACATTGATTTTTTGTTCCTTTTTTTACCTCTTCAAAACTCCAAATTTTTTTTTTTTTTTTTTTTACCTCTTCAAAACTCAATTTTTTTTTTTTTTTTTACCTCTTCAAAACTACAACTTTTTTTTTTTTTTACCTCTTCAAAACTCCAACTTTTTTTTTTTTTTTTTTACCTCTTCAAAACTCCACAATTTTTTTTTTTTTTTTTTTTTACCTCTTCAAAACTCCACAATTTTTTTTTTTTTTTTTTACCTCTTCAAAACTCCAACTTTTTTTTTTTTTTACCTCTTCAAAACTCCAACATTGATTTTTTGTTCCTTTTTTTACCTCTTCAAAACTCCAATTTTTTTTTTTTTTTTTTTACCTCTTCAAAACTCAATTTTTTTTTTTTTTTTTTACCTCTTCAAAACTCTACAATTTTTTTTTTTTTTTTTTTACCTCTTCAAAACTCCAACTTTTTTTTTTTTTACCTCTTCAAAACTCCAACTTTTTTTTTTTTTTTTTTTACCTCTTCAAAACTCCAACATTGATTTTTTGTTCCTTTTTTTACCTCTTCAAAACTCCACAATTTTTTTTTTTTTTTTTTTTTACCTCTTCAAAACTCCAACATTTTTTTTGTTTTTACCTCTTCAAAACTCCAACATTGATTTTTTGTTCCTTTTTTTACCTCTTCAAAACTCCACAGTTTTTTTTTTTTTTTTTTTACCTCTTCAAAACTCCAACATAGATTTTTTGTTCCTTTTTTTACCTCTTCAAAACTCCACAATTTTTTTTTTTTTTTTTTTACCTCTTCAAAACTCCAACATTTTTTTTTTTTTTACCTCTTCAAAACTCCAACATTGATTTTTTGTTCCTTTTTTTACATCTTCAAAACTCCAAATTTTTTTTTTTTTTTTTTTACCTCTTCAAAACTCAATTTTTTTTTTTTTTTTTTTACCTCTTCAAAACTCCAACTTTTTTTTTTTTTTACCTCTTCAAAACTCCACAAATTTTTTTATATTTTTTTTACCTCTTCAAAACTCCACAATTTTTTATTTATTTTTTTTACCTCTTCAAAACTCCAACATTGATTTTTTGTTCCTTTTTTTACCTCTTCAAAACTCCACAATTTCTTTTATTTTTTTTTTTTACCTCTTCAAAACTCCAACTTTTTTTTTTTTTTACCTCTTCAAAACTCCAACATTGATTTTTTGTTCCTTTTTTTACCTCTTCAAAACTCCACAATTTTTTTTATTTTTTTTTTTTACCTCTTCAAAACTCCAACTTTTTTTTTTTTTTACCTCTTCAAAACTCCAACATTGATTTTTTGTTCCTTTTTTTACCTCTTCAAAACTCCAAATTTTTTATTATTTTTTTTTACCTCTTCAAAACTCAATTTTTTTTTTTTTTTTTTTACCTCTTCAAAACTCCAAATTTTTTTATTTTTTTTTTACCTCTTCAAAACTCCAACTTTTTTTTTTTTTTTACCTCTTCAAAACTCTACAATTTTTTTTTTTTTTTTTTTTACCTCTTCAAAACTCCAACTTTTTTTTTTTTTTACCTCTTCAAAACTCCAACATTGATTTTTTGTTCCTTTTTTTACCTCTTCAAAACTCCAATTTTTTTTTTTTTTTTTTTTACCTCTTCAAAACTCAATTTTTTTTTTTTTTTTTTTACCTCTTCAAAACTACAACTTTTTTTTTTTTTTACCTCTTCAAAACTCCAACTTTTTTTTTTTTTTTTTACCTCTTCAAAACTCCACAATTTTTTTTTTTTTTTTTTTTTACCTCTTCAAAACTCCAACATTTTTTTTTTTTTTTACCTCTTCAAAACTCCAACATTGATTTTTTGTTCCTTTTTTTACCTCTTCAAAACTCCACAATTTTTTTTTTTTTTTTTTTACCTCTTCAAAACTCCAACTTTTTATTTTTTTTATACCTCTTCAAAACTCTACAATTTTTTTTTTTTTTTTTTTTTACCTCTTCAAAACTCCAACATTTATTTTTTGTTCCTTTTTTTACCTCTTCAAAACTCAATTTTTTTTTTTTTTTTTTTTTTACCTCTTCAAAACTCCATTGATTTTTTGTTCCTTTTTTTACCTCTTCAAAACTCCAACTTTTTTTTTTTTTACCTCTTCAAAACTCCAACTTTTTTTTTTTTTTTTTTTACCTCTTCAAAACTCCAACATTGATTTTTTGTTCCTTTTTTTACCTCTTCAAAACTCCACAATTTTTTTTTTATTTTTTTTTACCTCTTCAAAACTCCAACTTTTTTTTTTTTTTTTACCTCTTCAAAACTCTACAATTTTTTTTTTATTTTTTTTTTACCTCTTCAAAACTCCAACTTTTTTTTTTTTTACCTCTTCAAAACTCCAACTTTTTTTTTTTTTTTTTTTACCTCTTCAAAACTCCAACATTGATTTTTTGTTCCTTTTTTTACCTCTTCAAAACTCCACAATTTTTTTTTTTTTTTTTTTACCTCTTCAAAACTCCAACATTTTTTTTTTTTTTACCTCTTCAAAACTCCAATTTTTTTTTTTTTTTACCTCTTCAAAACTCCTAAATTTTTTTTTTTTTTTTTTACCTCTTCAAAACTCCAACTTTTTTTTTTTTTTACCTCTTCAAAACTCCACAAATTTCTTTATATTTTTTTTACCTCTTCAAAACTCCACAATTTTTTATTTATTTTTTTTACCTCTTCAAAACTCCAACATTGATTTTTTGTTCCTTTTTTTACCTCTCCAAAACTCCAATTTTTTTTTTTTTTTTTTTACCTCTTCAAAACTCCAACTTTTTTTTTTTTTTTTTACCTCTTCAAAACTCCAACATTGATTTTTTGTTCCTTTTTTTACATCTTCAAAACTCCAAATTTTTTTTTTTTTTTTTTTACCTCTTCAAAACTCAATTTTTTTTTTTTTTTTTTTACCTCTTCAAAACCCCAACTTTTTTTTTTTTTTACCTCTTCAAAACTCCACAAATTTTTTTATATTTTTTTTACCTCTTCAAAACTCCACAATTTTTTATTTATTTTTTTTACCTCTTCAAAACTCCAACATTGATTTTTTGTTCCTTTTTTTACCTCTTCAAAACTCCACAATTTCTTTTATTTTTTTTTTTTACCTCTTCAAAACTCCAACTTTTTTTTTTTTTTACCTCTTCAAAACTCCAACATTGATTTTTTGTTCCTTTTTTTACCTCTTCAAAACTCCACAATTTTTTTTATTTTTTTTTTTTACCTCTTCAAAACTCCAACTTTTTTTTTTTTTTACCTCTTCAAAACTCCAACATTGATTTTTTGTTCCTTTTTTTACCTCTTCAAAACTCCAAATTTTTTATTTTTTTTTTTTACCTCTTCAAAACTCCAAATTTTTTTTTATTTTTTTTTTACCTCTTCAAAACTCCAACTTTTTTTTTTTTTACCTCTTCAAAACTCCAACTTTTTTTTTTTTTTTTTTTACCTCTTCAAAACTCCAACATTGATTTTTTGTTCCTTTTTTTACCTCTTCAAAACTCCACAATTTTTTTTTTTTTTTTTTTTACCTCTTCAAAACTCCAACATTTTTTTTTTTTTTACCTCTTCAAAACTCCAATTTTTTTTTTTTTTTACCTCTTCAAAACTCCTAAATTTTTTTTTTTTTTTTTTTACCTCTTCAAAACTCCAACTTTTTTTTTTTTTTACCTCTTCAAAACTCCACAAATTTCTTTATATTTTTTTTACCTCTTCAAAACTCCAACATTGATTTTTTGTTCCTTTTTTTACCTCTCCAAAACTCCAATTTTTTTTTTTTTTTTTTTACCTCTTCAAAACTCCAACTTTTTTTTTTTTTTTTTACCTCTTCAAAACTCCAACATTGATTTTTTGTTCCTTTTTTTACATCTTCAAAACTCCAAATTTTTTTTTTTTTTTTTTTTACCTCTTCAAAACTCAATTTTTTATTTATTTTTTTTACCTCTTCAAAACTCCAACATTGATTTTTTGTTCCTTTTTTTACCTCTCCAAAACTCCAATTTTTTTTTTTTTTTTTTTACCTCTTCAAAACTCCAACTTTTTTTCTTTTTTTTTTACCTCTTCAAAACTCCAACATTGATTTTTTGTTCCTTTTTTTACATCTTCAAAACTCCAAATTTTTTTTTTTTTTTTTTTACCTCTTCAAAACTCAATTTTTTTTTTTTTTTTTTACCTCTTCAAAACCCCAACTTTTTTTTTTTTTTACCTCTTCAAAACTCCACAAATTTTTTTATATTTTTTTTACCTCTTCAAAACTCCACAATTTTTTATTTATTTTTTTTACCTCTTCAAAACTCCAACATTGATTTTTTGTTCCTTTTTTTACCTCTTCAAAACTCCACAATTTCTTTTATTTATTTTTTTTACCTCTTCAAAACTCCAACTTTTTTTTTTTTTTACCTCTTCAAAACTCCAACATTGATTTTTTGTTCCTTTTTTTACCTCTTCAAAACTCCACAATTTTTTTTATTTTTTTTTTTTACCTCTTCAAAACTCCAACTTTTTTTTTTTTTTACCTCTTCAAAACTCCAACATTGATTTTTTGTTCCTTTTTTTACCTCTTCAAAACTCCAAATTTTTTATTTTTTTTTTTTACCTCTTCAAAACTCCAAATTTTTTTTTATTTTTTTTTTACCTCTTCAAAACTCCAACTTTTTTTTTTTTTACCTCTTCAAAACTCCAACTTTTTTTTTTTTTTTTTTTACCTCTTCAAAACTCCAACATTGATTTTTTGTTCCTTTTTTTACCTCTTCAAAACTCCACAATTTTTTTTTTTTTTTTTTTTTACCTCTTCAAAACTCCAACATTTTTTTTTTTTTTACCTCTTCAAAACTCCAATTTTTTTTTTTTTTTACCTCTTCAAAACTCCTAAATTTTTTTTTTTTTTTTTTTACCTCTTCAAAACTCCAACTTTTTTTTTTTTTTACCTCTTCAAAACTCCACAAATTTCTTTATATTTTTTTTACCTCTTCAAAACTCCACAATTTTTTATTTATTTTTTTTACCTCTTCAAAACTCCAACATTGATTTTTTGTTCCTTTTTTTACCTCTCCAAAACTCCAATTTTTTTTTTTTTTTTTTTACCTCTTCAAAACTCCAACTTTTTTTTTTTTTTTTTACCTCTTCAAAACTCCAACATTGATTTTTTGTTCCTTTTTTTACATCTTCAAAACTCCAAATTTTTTTTTTTTTTTTTTTACCTCTTCAAAACTCAATTTTTTTTTTTTTTTTTTTACCTCTTCAAAACCCCAACTTTTTTTTTTTTTTACCTCTTCAAAACTCCACAAATTTTTTTATATTTTTTTTACCTCTTCAAAACTCCACAATTTTTTATTTATTTTTTTTACCTCTTCAAAACTCCAACATTGATTTTTTGTTCCTTTTTTTACCTCTTCAAAACTCCACAATTTCTTTTATTTTTTTTTTTTACCTCTTCAAAACTCCAACATTGATTTTTTGTTCCTTTTTTTACCTCTTCAAAACTCCACAATTTCTTTTTTTTTTTTTTTTTACCTCTTCAAAACTCCAACATTGATTTTTTGTTCCTTTTTTTACCTCTTCAAAACTCCACAATTTTTTTTTTTTTTTTTTTTACCTCTTCAAAACTCCAACTTTTTATTTTTTTTTACCTCTTCAAAACTCTACAATTTTTTTTTTTTTTTTTTTTACCTCTTCAAAACTCCAACTTTTTTTTTTTTTTACCTCTTCAAAACTCCAACATTGATTTTTTGTTCCTTTTTTTACCTCTTCAAAACTCCAAATTTTTTTTTTTTTTTTTTTACCTCTTCAAAACTCAATTTTTTTTTTTTTTTTACCTCTTCAAAACTACAACTTTTTTTTTTTTTTACCTCTTCAAAACTCCAACTTTTTTTTTTTTTTTTTTTACCTCTTCAAAACTCCACAATTTTTTTTTTTTTTTTTTTTTACCTCTTCAAAACTCCAACATTTTTTTTTTTTTTACCTCTTCAAAACTCCAACATTGATTTTTTGTTCCTTTTTTTACCTCTTCAAAACTCCAAATTTTTTTTTTTTTTTTTTTTACCTCTTCAAAACTCAATTTTTTTTTTTTTTTTTACCTCTTCAAAACTACAACTTTTTTTTTTTTTTACCTCTTCAAAACTCCAACTTTTTTTTTTTTTTTTTTACCTCTTCAAAACTCCACAATTTTTTTTTTTTTTTTTTTTTACCTCTTCAAAACTCCACAATTTTTTTTTTTTTTTTTTACCTCTTCAAAACTCCAACTTTTTTTTTTTTTTACCTCTTCAAAACTCCAACATTGATTTTTTGTTCCTTTTTTTACCTCTTCAAAACTCCAATTTTTTTTTTTTTTTTTTTACCTCTTCAAAACTCAATTTTTTTTTTTTTTTTTTACCTCTTCAAAACTCTACAATTTTTTTTTTTTTTTTTTTACCTCTTCAAAACTCCAACTTTTTTTTTTTTTACCTCTTCAAAACTCCAACTTTTTTTTTTTTTTTTTTTACCTCTTCAAAACTCCAACATTGATTTTTTGTTCCTTTTTTTACCTCTTCAAAACTCCACAATTTTTTTTTTTTTTTTTTTTTACCTCTTCAAAACTCCAACATTTTTTTTGTTTTTACCTCTTCAAAACTCCAACATTGATTTTTTGTTCCTTTTTTTACCTCTTCAAAACTCCACAGTTTTTTTTTTTTTTTTTTTACCTCTTCAAAACTCCAACATTGATTTTTTGTTCCTTTTTTTACCTCTTCAAAACTCCACAATTTTTTTTTTTTTTTTTTTACCTCTTCAAAACTCCAACATTTTTTTTTTTTTTACCTCTTCAAAACTCCAACATTGATTTTTTGTTCCTTTTTTTACATCTTCAAAACTCCAAATTTTTTTTTTTTTTTTTTTACCTCTTCAAAACTCAATTTTTTTTTTTTTTTTTTTACCTCTTCAAAACTCCAACTTTTTTTTTTTTTTACCTCTTCAAAACTCCACAAATTTTTTTATATTTTTTTTACCTCTTCAAAACTCCACAATTTTTTATTTATTTTTTTTACCTCTTCAAAACTCCAACATTGATTTTTTGTTCCTTTTTTTACCTCTTCAAAACTCCACAATTTCTTTTATTTTTTTTTTTTACCTCTTCAAAACTCCAACTTTTTTTTTTTTTTACCTCTTCAAAACTCCAACATTGATTTTTTGTTCCTTTTTTTACCTCTTCAAAACTCCACAATTTTTTTTATTTTTTTTTTTTACCTCTTCAAAACTCCAACTTTTTTTTTTTTTTACCTCTTCAAAACTCCAACATTGATTTTTTGTTCCTTTTTTTACCTCTTCAAAACTCCAAATTTTTTATTATTTTTTTTTACCTCTTCAAAACTCAATTTTTTTTTTTTTTTTTTTACCTCTTCAAAACTCCAAATTTTTTTTTTTTTTTTTTACCTCTTCAAAACTCCAACTTTTTTTTTTTTTTTACCTCTTCAAAACTCTACAATTTTTTTTTTTTTTTTTTTTACCTCTTCAAAACTCCAACTTTTTTTTTTTTTTACCTCTTCAAAACTCCAACATTGATTTTTTGTTCCTTTTTTTACCTCTTCAAAACTCCAATTTTTTTTTTTTTTTTTTTTACCTCTTCAAAACTCAATTTTTTTTTTTTTTTTTTTACCTCTTCAAAACTACAACTTTTTTTTTTTTTTACCTCTTCAAAACTCCAACTTTTTTTTTTTTTTTTTACCTCTTCAAAACTCCACAATTTTTTTTTTTTTTTTTTTTTTACCTCTTCAAAACTCCAACATTTTTTTTTTTTTTTACCTCTTCAAAACTCCAACATTGATTTTTTGTTCCTTTTTTTACCTCTTCAAAACTCCACAATTTTTTTTTTTTTTTTTTTACCTCTTCAAAACTCCAACTTTTTATTTTTTTTATACCTCTTCAAAACTCTACAATTTTTTTTTTTTTTTTTTTTTACCTCTTCAAAACTCCAACATTTATTTTTTGTTCCTTTTTTTACCTCTTCAAAACTCAATTTTTTTTTTTTTTTTTTTTTTTACCTCTTCAAAACTCCATTGATTTTTTGTTCCTTTTTTTACCTCTTCAAAACTCCAACTTTTTTTTTTTTTACCTCTTCAAAACTCCAACTTTTTTTTTTTTTTTTTTTACCTCTTCAAAACTCCAACATTGATTTTTTGTTCCTTTTTTTACCTCTTCAAAACTCCACAATTTTTATTTTTATTTTTTTTTACCTCTTCAAAACTCCAACTTTTTTTTTTTTTTTTACCTCTTCAAAACTCTACAATTTTTTTTTTATTTTTTTTTTACCTCTTCAAAACTCCAACTTTTTTTTTTTTTACCTCTTCAAAACTCCAACTTTTTTTTTTTTTTTTTTTACCTCTTCAAAACTCCAACATTGATTTTTTGTTCCTTTTTTTACCTCTTCAAAACTCCACAATTTTTTTTTTTTTTTTTTTTACCTCTTCAAAACTCCAACATTTTTTTTTTTTTTACCTCTTCAAAACTCCAATTTTTTTTTTTTTTTACCTCTTCAAAACTCCTAAATTTTTTTTTTTTTTTTTTTACCTCTTCAAAACTCAATTTTTTTTTTTTTTTTTTTACCTCTTCAAAACCCCAACTTTTTTTTTTTTTACCTCTTCAAAACTCCACAAATTTTTTTATATTTTTTTTACCTCTTCAAAACTCCACAATTTTTTATTTATTTTTTTTACCTCTTCAAAACTCCAACATTGATTTTTTGTTCCTTTTTTTACCTCTTCAAAACTCCACAATTTCTTTTTTTTTTTTTTTTTACCTCTTCAAAACTCCAACTTTTTTTTTTTTTTACCTCTTCAAAACTCCAACATTGATTTTTTGTTCCTTTTTTTACCTCTTCAAAACTCCACAATTTTTTTTATTTTTTTTTTTTACCTCTTCAAAACTCCAACTTTTTTTTTTTTTTACCTCTTCAAAACTCCAACATTGATTTTTTGTTCCTTTTTTTACCTCTTCAAAACTCCAAATTTTTTATTTTTTTTTTTTACCTCTTCAAAACTCCAAATTTTTTTTTATTTTTTTTTTACCTCTTCAAAACTCCAACTTTTTTTTTTTTTACCTCTTCAAAACTCCAACTTTTTTTTTTTTTTTTTTTACCTCTTCAAAACTCCAACATTGATTTTTTGTTCCTTTTTTTACCTCTTCAAAACTCCACAATTTTTTTTTTTTTTTTTTTACCTCTTCAAAACTCCAACATTTTTTTTTTTTTTACCTCTTCAAAACTCCAATTTTTTTTTTTTTTTACCTCTTCAAAACTCCTAAATTTTTTTTTTTTTTTTTTTACCTCTTCAAA
>NW_028258544.1:5000-12500 GCF_982586985.1 Callionymus lyra | reverse complement strand
TTCAAAACTCAATTTTTTTTTTTTTTTTTTTTTTTACCTCTTCAAAACTCCATTGATTTTTTGTTCCTTTTTTTACCTCTTCAAAACTCCAAATTTTTTTTTTTTTTTTACCTCTTCAAAACTCCAACTTTTTTTTTTTTTTACCTCTTCAAAACTCTACAATTTTTTTTTTTATTTTTTTTTACCTCTTCAAAACTCCAACTTTTTTTTTTTTTTTTTTTACCTCTTCAAAACTCCAACATTGATTTTTTGTTCCTTTTTTTACCTCTTCAAAACTCCACAATTTTTTTTTTTTTTTTTTTTTACCTCTTCAAAACTCCAACATTTTTTTTTTTTTACCTCTTCAAAACTCCAACATTGATTTTTTGTCCCTTTTTTTACCTCTTCAAAACTCCACAATTTTTTTTTTTTTTTTTTTTTACCTCTTCAAAACTCCAACTTTTTATTTTTTTTTACCTCTTCAAAACTCTACAATTTTTTTTTTTTTTTTTTTTACCTCTTCAAAACTCCAACTTTTTTTTTTTTTTACCTCTTCAAAACTCCAACTTTTTTTTTTTTTTACCTCTTCAAAACTCCAACATTGATTTTTTGTTCCTTTTTTTACCTCTTCAAAACTCCAACTTTTTTTTTTTTTTACCTCTTCAAAACTCAATTTTTTTTTTTTTTTTTTACCTCTTCAAAACTCAATTTTTTTTTTTTTTTTTTTTTACCTCTTCAAAACTCCAACATTTATTTTTTGTTCCTTTTTTTACCTCTTCAAAACTCAAATTTTTTTTTTTTTTTTTTTTACCTCTTCAAAACTCCATTGATTTTTTGTTCCTTTTTCTACCTCTTCAAAACTCCAATTTTTTTTTTTTTTTTTTTACCTCTTCAAAACTCTTTTTTTTTTTTTTTTTTACCTCTTCAAAACTACAACTTTTTTTTTTTTTTTTTTTACCTCTTCAAAACTCCACAATTTTTTTTTTTTTTTTTTTTTTTACCTCTTCAAAAATCTAACTTTTTTTTTTTTTACCTCTTCAAAACTCCAACATTGATTTTCTGTTCCTTTTTTTACCTCTTCAAAACTCCACAATTTTTTTTTTTTTTTTTTTACCTCTTCAAAACTCCAACTTTTTAATTTTTTTTACCTCTTCAAAACTCTACAATTTTTTATTTTTTTTTTTTTACCTCTTCAAAACTCCAACTTTTTTTTTTTTTTTTTTTACCTCTTCAAAACTCCACAATTTTTTTTTTTTTTTTTTTTTTACCTCTTCAAAACTCCAACATTTTTTTTTTTTTGTTACCTCTTCAAAACTCCAACATTGATTTTTTGTTCCTTTTTTTACCTCTTCAAAACTCCACAATTTTTTTTTTTTTTTTTTTACCTCTTCAAAACTCCAACTTTTTATTTTTTTTATACCTCTTCAAAACTCTACAATTTTTTTTTTTTTTTTTTTTTACCTCTTCAAAACTCCAACATTTATTTTTTGTTCCTTTTTTTACCTCTTCAAAACTCAATTTTTTTTTTTTTTTTTTTTTTTACCTCTTCAAAACTCCATTGATTTTTTGTTCCTTTTTTTACCTCTTCAAAACTCCAACTTTTTTTTTTTTTACCTCTTCAAAACTCCAACTTTTTTTTTTTTTTTTTTTACCTCTTCAAAACTCCAACATTGATTTTTTGTTCCTTTTTTTACCTCTTCAAAACTCCACAATTTTTTTTTTTATTTTTTTTTACCTCTTCAAAACTCCAACATTTTTTTTTTTTTACCTCTTCAAAACTCCAACATTGATTTTTTGTCCCTTTTTTTACCTCTTCAAAACTCCACAATTTTTTTTTTTTTTTTTTTTACCTCTTCAAAACTCCAACTTTTTATTTTTTTTTACCTCTTCAAAACTCTACAATTTTTTTTTTTTTTTTTTTATACCTCTTCAAAACTCCAACTTTTTTTTTTTTTTACCTCTTCAAAACTCCAACATTGATTTTTTGTTCCTTTTTTTACCTCTTCAAAACTCCAAATTTTTTTTTTTTTTTTTTTTACCTCTTCAAAACTCAATTTTTTTTTTTTTTTTTTACCTCTTCAAAACTACAACTTTTTTTTTTTTTTACCTCTTCAAAACTCCAACTTTTTTTTTTTTTTTTTTTACCTCTTCAAAACTCCAACTTTTTTTTTTTTTTACCTCTTCAAAACTCCACAATTTTTTTTATTTTTTTTTTTTACCTCTTCAAAACTCCAACTTTTTTTTTTTTACCTCTTCAAAACTCCAACATTGATTTTTTGTTCCTTTTTTTACCTCTTCAAAACTCAATTTTTTTTTTTTTTTTTTCAACATTTTTTTTTTTTTTTACCTCTTCAAAACTCCAACATTGATTTTTTGTTCCTTTTTTTACCTCTTCAAAACTCCAATTTTTTTTTTTTTTTTTTTTACCTCTTCAAAACTCCAACATTGATTTTTTGTTCCTTTTTTTACCTCTTCAAAACTCAAATTTTTTTTTTTTTTTTTTTTACCTCTTCAAAACTCAATTTTTTTTTTTTTTTTTTTTTACCTCTTCAAAACTCCAACATTTATTTTTTGGTCCTTTTTTTACCTCTTCAAAACTCAAATTTTTTTTTTTTTTTTTTTACCTCTTCAAAACTCCAACATTGATTTTTTGTTCCTTTTTTTACCTCTTCAAAACTCCACAATTTTTTTTTTTTTTTTTTTTACCTCTTCAAAACTCCAACTTTTTATTTTTTTTTACCTCTTCAAAACTCTACAATTTTTTTTTTTTTTTTTTTAACCTCTTCAAAACTCCAACATTTTTTTTTTTTTTTACCTCTTCAAAACTCCAACATTGATTTTTTGTTCCTTTTTTTACCTCTTCAAAACTCCAATTTTTTTTTTTTTTTTTTTTACCTCTTCAAAACTCCAACATTGATTTTTTGTTCCTTTTTTTACCTCTTCAAAACTCCAATTTTTTTTTTTTTTTTTTTACCTCTTCAAAACTCAATTTTTTTTTTTTTTTTTTTTTACCTATTCAAAACTCCAACATTTATTTTTTGTTCCTTTTTTTACCTCTTCAAAACTCAAATTTTTTTTTTTTTTTTTTTTTTACCTCTTCAAAACTCCATTGATTTTTTGTTCCTTTTTTTACCTCTTCAAAACTCCAAATTTTTTTTTTTTTTTTACCTCTTCAAAACTCCAACTTTTTTTTTTTTTTTACCTCTTCAAAACTCTACAATTTTTTTTTTTTTTTTTTTTACCTCTTCAAAACTCCAACTTTTTTTTTTTTTTTTTTTACCTCTTCAAAACTCCAACATTGATTTTTTGTTCCTTTTTTTACCTCTTCAAAACTCCACAATTTTTTTTTTTTTTTTTTTTTACCTCTTCAAAACTCCAACATTTTTTTTTTTTTTACCTCTTCAAAACTCCAACATTGATTTTTTGTTCCTTTTTCTACCTCTTCAAAACTCCACAATTTTTTTTATTTTTTTTTTTTACCTCTTCAAAACTCCAACATTGATTTTTTGTTCCTTTTTTTACCTCTTCAAAACTCAATTTTTTTTTTTTTTTTTTTTTACCTCTTCAAAACTCCAACATTGATTTTTTGTTCCTTTTTTTACCTCTTCAAAACTCCAATTTTTTTTTTTTTTTTTTTTACCTCTTCAAAACTCCAACATTGATTTTTTGTTCCTTTTTTTACCTCTTCAAAACTCAAATTTTTTTTTTTTTTTTTTTACCTCTTCAAAACTCAATTTTTTTTTTTTTTTTTTTTTACCTCTTCAAAACTCCAACATTTATTTTTTGGTCCTTTTTTTACCTCTTCAAAACTCAAATTTTTTTTTTTTTTTTTTTACCTCTTCAAAACTCCAACATTGATTTTTTGTTCCTTTTTTTACCTCTTCAAAACTCCACAATTTTTTTTTTTTTTTTTTTACCTCTTCAAAACTCCAACTTTTTATTTTTTTTTACCTCTTCAAAACTCTACAATTTTTTTTTTTTTTTTTTTAACCTCTTCAAAACTCCAACATTTTTTTTTTTTTTTACCTCTTCAAAACTCCAACATTGATTTTTTGTTCCTTTTTTTACCTCTTCAAAACTCCAATTTTTTTTTTTTTTTTTTTTACCTCTTCAAAACTCCAACATTGATTTTTTGTTCCTTTTTTTACCTCTTCAAAACTCCAATTTTTTTTTTTTTTTTTTTACCTCTTCAAAACTCAATTTTTTTTTTTTTTTTTTTTTACCTATTCAAAACTCCAACATTTATTTTTTGTTCCTTTTTTTACCTCTTCAAAACTCAATTTTTTTTTTTTTTTTTTTTTTTACCTCTTCAAAACTCCATTGATTTTTTGTTCCTTTTTTTACCTCTTCAAAACTCCAAATTTTTTTTTTTTTTTTACCTCTTCAAAACTCCAACTTTTTTTTTTTTTTACCTCTTCAAAACTCCACAATTTTTTTTTTTTTTTTTTTTTACCTCTTCAAAACTCCAACATTTTTTTTTTTTTTACCTCTTCAAAACTCCAACATTGATTTTTTGTTCCTTTTTCTACCTCTTCAAAACTCCACAATTATTTTTATTTTTTTTTTTTACCTCTTCAAAACTCCAACTTTTTTTTTTTTACCTCTTCAAAACTCCAACATTGATTTTTTGTTCCTTTTTTTACCTCTTCAAAACTCAATTTTTTTTTTTTTTTTTACCTCTTCAAAACTCCAACTTTTTTTTTTTTGTTTACCTCTTCAAAACTCTACAATTTTTTTTTTATTTTTTTTTTACCTCTTCAAAACTCCAACTTTTTTTTTTTTTACCTCTTCAAAACTCCAACTTTTTTTTTTTTTTTTTTTACCTCTTCAAAACTCCAACATTGATTTTTTGTTCCTTTTTTTACCTCTTCAAAACTCCACAATTTTTTTTTATTTTTTTTTACCTCTTCAAAACTCCAACATTTTTTTTTTTTTTACCTCTTCAAAACTCCAATTTTTTTTTTTTTTTACCTCTTCAAAACTCCTAAATTTTTTTTTTTTTTTTTTTACCTCTTCAAAACTCCAACTTTTTTTTTTTTTTACCTCTTCAAAACTCCACAAATTTCTTTATATTTTTTTTACCTCTTCAAAACTCCACAATTTTTTATTTATTTTTTTTACCTCTTCAAAACTCCAACATTGATTTTTTGTTCCTTTTTTTACCTCTCCAAAACTCCAATTTTTTTTTTTTTTTTTTTACCTCTTCAAAACTCCAACTTTTTTTTTTTTTTTTTACCTCTTCAAAACTCCAACATTGATTTTTTGTTCCTTTTTTTACATCTTCAAAACTCCAAATTTTTTTTTTTTTTTTTTTACCTCTTCAAAACTCAATTTTTTTTTTTTTTTTTTACCTCTTCAAAACCCCAACTTTTTTTTTTTTTTACCTCTTCAAAACTCCACAAATTTTTTTATATTTTTTTTACCTCTTCAAAACTCCACAATTTTTTATTTATTTTTTTTACCTCTTCAAAACTCCAACATTGATTTTTTGTTCCTTTTTTTACCTCTTCAAAACTCCACAATTTCTTTTATTTTTTTTTTTTACCTCTTCAAAACTCCAACTTTTTTTTTTTTTTACCTCTTCAAAACTCCAACATTGATTTTTTGTTCCTTTTTTTACCTCTTCAAAACTCCACAATTTTTTTTATTTTTTTTTTTTACCTCTTCAAAACTCCAACTTTTTTTTTTTTTTACCTCTTCAAAACTCCAACATTGATTTTTTGTTCCTTTTTTTACCTCTTCAAAACTCCAAATTTTTTTTTTTTTTTTTTTACCTCTTCAAAACTCCAAATTTTTTTTTATTTTTTTTTTACCTCTTCAAAACTCCAACTTTTTTTTTTTTTACCTCTTCAAAACTCCAACTTTTTTTTTTTTTTTTTTTACCTCTTCAAAACTCCAACATTGATTTTTTGTTCCTTTTTTTACCTCTTCAAAACTCCACAATTTTTTTTTTTTTTTTTTTTACCTCTTCAAAACTCCAACATTTTTTTTTTTTTTACCTCTTCAAAACTCCAATTTTTTTTTTTTTTTACCTCTTCAAAACTCCTAAATTTTTTTTTTTTTTTTTTTACCTCTTCAAAACTCCAACTTTTTTTTTTTTTTACCTCTTCAAAACTCCACAAATTTCTTTATATTTTTTTTACCTCTTCAAAACTCCACAATTTTTTATTTATTTTTTTTACCTCTTCAAAACTCCAACTTTTTTTTTTTTTTTTTACCTCTTCAAAACTCCAACATTGATTTTTTGTTCCTTTTTTTACATCTTCAAAACTCCAAATTTTTTTTTTTTTTTTTTTACCTCTTCAAAACTCAATTTTTTTTTATTTTTTTTTACCTCTTCAAAACCCCAACTTTTTTTTTTTTTTACCTCTTCAAAACTCCACAAATTTTTTTATATTTTTTTTACCTCTTCAAAACTCCACAATTTTTTATTTATTTTTTTTACCTCTTCAAAACTCCAACATTGATTTTTTGTTCCTTTTTTTACCTCTT
This sequence comes from Callionymus lyra, assembly GCF_982586985.1. NCBI lineage: Eukaryota > Metazoa > Chordata > Actinopteri > Syngnathiformes > Callionymidae > Callionymus > Callionymus lyra. Next base: position 6,029 of record NW_028258544.1, on the reverse strand, counting down.
CAAAACTCCACAATTTCTTTTTTTTTTTTTTTTTACCTCTTCAAAACTCCAACTTTTTTTTTTTTTTACCTCTTCAAAACTCCAACATTGATTTTTTGTTCCTTTTTTTACCTCTTCAAAACTCCACAATTTTTTTTATTTTTTTTTTTTACCTCTTCAAAACTCCAACTTTTTTTTTTTTTTACCTCTTCAAAACTCCAACATTGATTTTTTGTTCCTTTTTTTACCTCTTCAAAACTCCAAATTTTTTATTTTTTTTTTTTACCTCTTCAAAACTCCAAATTTTTTTTTTTTTTTTTTTACCTCTTCAAAACTCCAAATTTTTTTTTTTTTTTTAACCTCTTCAAAACTCCAACTTTTTTTTTTTTTTTTACCTCTTCAAAACTCCAATTTTTTTTAATTTTTTTTTTACCTCTTCAAAACTCAATTTTTTTTTTTTTTTTTACCTCTTCAAAACTACAACTTTTTTTTTTTTTTACCTCTTCAAAACTCCAACTTTTTTTTTTTTTTTTTTACCTCTTCAAAACTCCAACTTTTTATTTTTTTTATACCTCTTCAAAACTCCAACATTGATTTTTTGTTCCTTTTTTTACCTCTTCAAAACTCCACAATTTTTTTTTTTTTTTTTTTACCTCTTCAAAACTCCAACTTTTTATTTTTTTTATACCTCTTCAAAACTCTACAATTTTTTTTTTTACCTCTTCAAAACTCCAACATTGATTTTTTGTTCCTTTTTTTACCTCTTCAAAACTCCAAATTTTTTTTTTTTTTTTTTTTACCTCTTCAAAACTCTTTTTTTTTTATTTTTTTTTACCTCTTCAAAACTACAACTTTTTTTTTTTTTTTACCTCTTCAAAACTCCAACTTTTTTTTTTTTTTTTTTACCTCTTCAAAACTCCACAATTTTTTTTTTTTTTTTTTTTTACCTCTTCAAAACTCCAACATTTTTTTTTTTTTTACCTCTTCAAAACTCCAACATTGATTTTTTGTTCCTTTTTTTACCTCTTCAAAACTCCACAATTTTTTTTT
>NW_028258543.1:847500-869584 GCF_982586985.1 Callionymus lyra | reverse complement strand
CCGTCACGCTGCTGGACCTTAAAAATAAGTGGACCCACCTCCTTAACCGGGAATGGAGCACGGCCTTCCGGGCGGCCTCTCACCAGGCACGCCAATACCTAGGACTCCGTTTGAGGGAGCATACAATTGCAAACATTTTAGATTTCTTGCAGGACTCCTTCACAGAGGATGCTGCCCAGGTGAACCCGCCGGGCCCACCACCTCCTCCGCCCGCGACTCACCTCCACGGCCTCCCAGACTGATGCTCCTGCTGTCGTCGCGCCGCCCTCCTCGCTCCATCTGGACTGGGGGGACAGGATCTACCACAGCGACGAATACAGCTCTCCGACGACCGTCATACCGCCTTCGACATCTCCAGCGATCATCACGCCGTCTTCTGCTCCTTCGGGGGCCATCATGCCACCTTCCACTTCCCCAACGATCATCACGCCTTCTTCTGCTCCTTCGGGGGCCATCACGCCACCTTCCGCCTTCCCAGCGGTCATCACACCACCTTCCCCACTCGACGATGTGGAGTCCGGCGACCCTCTCGGTGGGATCCCGCTGGATGAGGAGGACATAATCCTATCGCCGCTCCTCCCCGGCTACACCCGCTGCTACCTGCCCGAAATAGGCTTCTTCCAGCATTATTCCACGGTTACGAGAAAACCCAGCTTAACTTTAACCCCACCCACCACTCAAACCCAAACCTAACCCCAACACCAACCCAAACCTAACCCTTACCCTTAACCTAACTCCTCACTTATCTTAAATTAACTCACTCCCCAACACTGAACTTAATTTAACCCTAACCATCACTCAAACCCAAACCTAACCCCAACACAAACCTAACCCTAACCCTTACCCTTAACCTAACTCCTCACTTATCTTAAATTAACTCACTCCCCAACACTGAACTTAATTTAACCCCAACCATCACTTAAACCCAAACCCAACCCCAACCCCTACCCTTAACACAACCCCGCACTTTTAAACCCTTAACCTAACTTCCAAACTTTCATTTTCTCTGAATTTCTTTTACAGGTAGGGAGGGGTCACCATTGGGTTTGCACTGGCCCGTGCCCGACAGGGACCCTCCCTGTCAACCCCCCTCAAAAACCTAACCTTTGCCAGCGCCGTGGACCCATTTGGTGAACCTCTCCCTCCTGAAACCTCTTTTTTATTTGTACATTCTATGACTATTTATTTTCTATTCTCCATTTCCTATTTTCCAATTTCTAATTTGCATTTTTTATTTTTTTATTTTTATTTTCTTACTTAATCCATCTCTCCTATTCATTTATCTTCCTTACCTATTTTTTCTCTATAAAATAATCCTCACCTGTCTACCTTATAAATCATCACCCAAATCTCTCCCTGTTTATCCCCCCATGTTTCTTCACTTTTTAGTCTCCCCATCCACCAGAGGGCGACCTACCTCATCCACGAGACCTACCTGCTTCCAGCGACACGCCTCCTGAGGGGCAAGGATGAAGCCACAGGGGAGCCCACATTAAAGATGGACGCCTGCACAAGTCTTCCCATCCACCAGAGGGCGACATACCCCTCCAAGAGAGACTTCCTGCCTCCAGCGACACGCCTCTTAAGGGGCAAGAATGCAGCCACCGGGAAGCCCACACGAAATGGACGCCTGAAGAAGGAGAAACCTCCGAAACGTTGTGTCCTTTTTCGTGTGTGCCAAAAAATACAAAAAAATATATACTCTTTTGAAAAACTTTTTCAAACGTCTCATTTATCCTTTAATCATGGACCACGAGTTTGAGGGTGAGTGGATCCTGGTTCCTTCCAGGAAACACAGAGCTCCGGCCTACATACCTGGAGTTCCTCCCGGGCCTAAAAATCCATACCTCGGGACACCAACATGGATGACTTCCCAACCAGGGACGTATGCGGAAGCCGCAGCGGACAACAGGACCCATCGAAGGACCTGGAGGCCCTTTCCACAGGCTCGGCCTTCTCTACCTGCTTGGCCCTCTCCACCTGCTCGGCCTTCTCCACCTGCTCGGCCTTCTCCACCTGCCCGGCCTTCTCCATGGGCTCCACCGGTGGGGCCTTACAGTAAGACTTTGCGACCCACTCCGGGCTTCATAACCGGTAGACCTGAAGGTTACCAGATGGAGTCATTAAAATACAAACAACATTTGATTTTTAAAATGATACAAATAAGACATCATCTGGACTTGGTGTCCACATATAACCCACCTCGGGGTTTAAAGAACTTATGTGACTCCATGGTGTCTCAGATAAACCCGGCCTCGCCCTCAACTCAGGTGCACATTGAACTTTATAACATCGGACTTGAGTCCTCCAGAAAAATCTGCCAAGCACTTTCAAATCATTATACCGTCACGCTGCTGGACCTTAAAAATAAGTGGACCCACCTCCTTAACCGGGAATGGAGCACGGCCTTCCGGGCGGCCTCTCACCAGGCACGCCAATACCTAGGACTCCGTTTGAGGGAGCATACAATTGCAAACATTTTAGATTTCTTGCAGGACTCCTTCACAGAGGATGCTGCCCAGGTGAACCCGCCGGCCCACCACCTCCTCCGCCCGCGACTCACCTCCACGGCCTCCCAGACTGATGCTCCTGCTGTCGTCGCGCCGCCCTCCTCGCTCCATCTGGACTGGGGGGACAGGATCTACCACAGCGACGAATACAGCTCTCCGACGACCGTCATACCGCCTTCGACATCTCCAGCGATCATCACGCCGTCTTCTGCTCCTTCGGGGGCCATCATGCCACCTTCCACTTCCCCAACGATCATCACGCCTTCTTCTGCTCCTTCGGGGGCCATCACGCCACCTTCCGCCTTCCCAGCGGTCATCACACCACCTTCCCCACTCGACGATGTGGAGTCCGGCGACCCTCTCGGTGGGATCCCGCTGGATGAGGAGGACATAATCCTATCGCCGCTCCTCCCCGGCTACACCCGCTGCTACCTGCCCGAAATAGGCTTCTTCCAGCATTATTCCACGGTTACGAGAAAACCCAGCTTAACTTTAACCCCACCCACCACTCAAACCCAAACCTAACCCCAACACCAACCCAAACCTAACCCTTACCCTTAACCTAACTCCTCACTTATCTTAAATTAACTCACTCCCCAACACTGAACTTAATTTAACCCTAACCATCACTCAAACCCAAACCTAACCCCAACACAAACCTAACCCTAACCCTTACCCTTAACCTAACTCCTCACTTATCTTAAATTAACTCACTCCCCAACACTGAACTTAATTTAACCCCAACCATCACTTAAACCCAAACCCAACCCCAACCCCTACCCTTAACACAACCCCGCACTTTTAAACCCTTAACCTAACTTCCAAACTTTCATTTTCTCTGAATTTCTTTTACAGGTAGGGAGGGGTCACCATTGGGTTTGCACTGGCCCGTGCCCGACAGGGACCCTCCCTGTCAACCCCCCTCAAAAACCTAACCTTTGCCAGCGCCGTGGACCCATTTGGTGAACCTCTCCCTCCTGAAACCTCTTTTTTATTTGTACATTCTATGACTATTTATTTTCTATTCTCCATTTCCTATTTTCCAATTTCTAATTTGCATTTTTTATTTTTTTATTTTTATTTTCTTACTTAATCCATCTCTCCTATTCATTTATCTTCCTTACCTATTTTTTCTCTATAAAATAATCCTCACCTGTCTACCTTATAAATCATCACCCAAATCTCTCCCTGTTTATCCCCCCATGTTTCTTCACTTTTTAGTCTCCCCATCCACCAGAGGGCGACCTACCTCATCCACGAGACCTACCTGCTTCCAGCGACACGCCTCCTGAGGGGCAAGGATGAAGCCACAGGGGAGCCCACATTAAAGATGGACGCCTGCACAAGTCTTCCCATCCACCAGAGGGCGACATACCCCTCCAAGAGAGACTTCCTGCCTCCAGCGACACGCCTCTTAAGGGGCAAGAATGCAGCCACCGGGAAGCCCACACGAAATGGACGCCTGAAGAAGGAGAAACCTCCGAAACGTTGTGTCCTTTTTCGTGTGTGCCAAAAAATACAAAAAAATATATACTCTTTTGAAAAACTTTTTCAAACGTCTCATTTATCCTTTAATCATGGACCACGAGTTTGAGGGTGAGTGGATCCTGGTTCCTTCCAGGAAACACAGAGCTCCGGCCTACATACCTGGAGTTCCTCCCGGGCCTAAAAATCCATACCTCGGGACACCAACATGGATGACTTCCCAACCAGGGACGTATGCGGAAGCCGCAGCGGACAACAGGACCCATCGAAGGACCTGGAGGCCCTTTCCACAGGCTCGGCCTTCTCTACCTGCTTGGCCCTCTCCACCTGCTCGGCCTTCTCCACCTGCTCGGCCTTCTCCACCTGCCCGGCCTTCTCCATGGGCTCCACCGGTGGGGCCTTACAGTAAGACTTTGCGACCCACTCCGGGCTTCATAACCGGTAGACCTGAAGGTTACCAGATGGAGTCATTAAAATACAAACAACATTTGATTTTTAAAATGATACAAATAAGACATCATCTGGACTTGGTGTCCACATATAACCCACCTCGGGGTTTAAAGAACTTATGTGACTCCATGGTGTCTCAGATAAACCCGGCCTCGCCCTCAACTCAGGTGCACATTGAACTTTATAACATCGGACTTGAGTCCTCCAGAAAAATCTGCCAAGCACTTTCAAATCATTATACCGTCACGCTGCTGGACCTTAAAAATAAGTGGACCCACCTCCTTAACCGGGAATGGAGCACGGCCTTCCGGGCGGCCTCTCACCAGGCACGCCAATACCTAGGACTCCGTTTGAGGGAGCATACAATTGCAAACATTTTAGATTTCTTGCAGGACTCCTTCACAGAGGATGCTGCCCAGGTGAACCCGCCGGCCCACCACCTCCTCCGCCCGCGACTCACCTCCACGGCCTCCCAGACTGATGCTCCTGCTGTCGTCGCGCCGCCCTCCTCGCTCCATCTGGACTGGGGGGACAGGATCTACCACAGCGACGAATACAGCTCTCCGACGACCGTCATACCGCCTTCGACATCTCCAGCGATCATCACGCCGTCTTCTGCTCCTTCGGGGGCCATCATGCCACCTTCCACTTCCCCAACGATCATCACGCCTTCTTCTGCTCCTTCGGGGGCCATCACGCCACCTTCCGCCTTCCCAGCGGTCATCACACCACCTTCCCCACTCGACGATGTGGAGTCCGGCGACCCTCTCGGTGGGATCCCGCTGGATGAGGAGGACATAATCCTATCGCCGCTCCTCCCCGGCTACACCCGCTGCTACCTGCCCGAAATAGGCTTCTTCCAGCATTATTCCACGGTTACGAGAAAACCCAGCTTAACTTTAACCCCACCCACCACTCAAACCCAAACCTAACCCCAACACCAACCCAAACCTAACCCTTACCCTTAACCTAACTCCTCACTTATCTTAAATTAACTCACTCCCCAACACTGAACTTAATTTAACCCTAACCATCACTCAAACCCAAACCTAACCCCAACACAAACCTAACCCTAACCCTTACCCTTAACCTAACTCCTCACTTATCTTAAATTAACTCACTCCCCAACACTGAACTTAATTTAACCCCAACCATCACTTAAACCCAAACCCAACCCCAACCCCTACCCTTAACACAACCCCGCACTTTTAAACCCTTAACCTAACTTCCAAACTTTCATTTTCTCTGAATTTCTTTTACAGGTAGGGAGGGGTCACCATTGGGTTTGCACTGGCCCGTGCCCGACAGGGACCCTCCCTGTCAACCCCCCTCAAAAACCTAACCTTTGCCAGCGCCGTGGACCCATTTGGTGAACCTCTCCCTCCTGAAACCTCTTTTTTATTTGTACATTCTATGACTATTTATTTTCTATTCTCCATTTCCTATTTTCCAATTTCTAATTTGCATTTTTTATTTTTTTATTTTTATTTTCTTACTTAATCCATCTCTCCTATTCATTTATCTTCCTTACCTATTTTTTCTCTATAAAATAATCCTCACCTGTCTACCTTATAAATCATCACCCAAATCTCTCCCTGTTTATCCCCCCATGTTTCTTCACTTTTTAGTCTCCCCATCCACCAGAGGGCGACCTACCTCATCCACGAGACCTACCTGCTTCCAGCGACACGCCTCCTGAGGGGCAAGGATGAAGCCACAGGGGAGCCCACATTAAAGATGGACGCCTGCACAAGTCTTCCCATCCACCAGAGGGCGACATACCCCTCCAAGAGAGACTTCCTGCCTCCAGCGACACGCCTCTTAAGGGGCAAGAATGCAGCCACCGGGAAGCCCACACGAAATGGACGCCTGAAGAAGGAGAAACCTCCGAAACGTTGTGTCCTTTTTCGTGTGTGCCAAAAAATACAAAAAAATATATACTCTTTTGAAAAACTTTTTCAAACGTCTCATTTATCCTTTAATCATGGACCACGAGTTTGAGGGTGAGTGGATCCTGGTTCCTTCCAGGAAACACAGAGCTCCGGCCTACATACCTGGAGTTCCTCCCGGGCCTAAAAATCCATACCTCGGGACACCAACATGGATGACTTCCCAACCAGGGACGTATGCGGAAGCCGCAGCGGACAACAGGACCCATCGAAGGACCTGGAGGCCCTTTCCACAGGCTCGGCCTTCTCTACCTGCTTGGCCCTCTCCACCTGCTCGGCCTTCTCCACCTGCTCGGCCTTCTCCACCTGCCCGGCCTTCTCCATGGGCTCCACCGGTGGGGCCTTACAGTAAGACTTTGCGACCCACTCCGGGCTTCATAACCGGTAGACCTGAAGGTTACCAGATGGAGTCATTAAAATACAAACAACATTTGATTTTTAAAATGATACAAATAAGACATCATCTGGACTTGGTGTCCACATATAACCCACCTCGGGGTTTAAAGAACTTATGTGACTCCATGGTGTCTCAGATAAACCCGGCCTCGCCCTCAACTCAGGTGCACATTGAACTTTATAACATCGGACTTGAGTCCTCCAGAAAAATCTGCCAAGCACTTTCAAATCATTATACCGTCACGCTGCTGGACCTTAAAAATAAGTGGACCCACCTCCTTAACCGGGAATGGAGCACGGCCTTCCGGGCGGCCTCTCACCAGGCACGCCAATACCTAGGACTCCGTTTGAGGGAGCATACAATTGCAAACATTTTAGATTTCTTGCAGGACTCCTTCACAGAGGATGCTGCCCAGGTGAACCCGCCGGCCCACCACCTCCTCCGCCCGCGACTCACCTCCACGGCCTCCCAGACTGATGCTCCTGCTGTCGTCGCGCCGCCCTCCTCGCTCCATCTGGACTGGGGGGACAGGATCTACCACAGCGACGAATACAGCTCTCCGACGACCGTCATACCGCCTTCGACATCTCCAGCGATCATCACGCCGTCTTCTGCTCCTTCGGGGGCCATCATGCCACCTTCCACTTCCCCAACGATCATCACGCCTTCTTCTGCTCCTTCGGGGGCCATCACGCCACCTTCCGCCTTCCCAGCGGTCATCACACCACCTTCCCCACTCGACGATGTGGAGTCCGGCGACCCTCTCGGTGGGATCCCGCTGGATGAGGAGGACATAATCCTATCGCCGCTCCTCCCCGGCTACACCCGCTGCTACCTGCCCGAAATAGGCTTCTTCCAGCATTATTCCACGGTTACGAGAAAACCCAGCTTAACTTTAACCCCACCCACCACTCAAACCCAAACCTAACCCCAACACCAACCCAAACCTAACCCTTACCCTTAACCTAACTCCTCACTTATCTTAAATTAACTCACTCCCCAACACTGAACTTAATTTAACCCTAACCATCACTCAAACCCAAACCTAACCCCAACACAAACCTAACCCTAACCCTTACCCTTAACCTAACTCCTCACTTATCTTAAATTAACTCACTCCCCAACACTGAACTTAATTTAACCCCAACCATCACTTAAACCCAAACCCAACCCCAACCCCTACCCTTAACACAACCCCGCACTTTTAAACCCTTAACCTAACTTCCAAACTTTCATTTTCTCTGAATTTCTTTTACAGGTAGGGAGGGGTCACCATTGGGTTTGCACTGGCCCGTGCCCGACAGGGACCCTCCCTGTCAACCCCCCTCAAAAACCTAACCTTTGCCAGCGCCGTGGACCCATTTGGTGAACCTCTCCCTCCTGAAACCTCTTTTTTATTTGTACATTCTATGACTATTTATTTTCTATTCTCCATTTCCTATTTTCCAATTTCTAATTTGCATTTTTTATTTTTTTATTTTTATTTTCTTACTTAATCCATCTCTCCTATTCATTTATCTTCCTTACCTATTTTTTCTCTATAAAATAATCCTCACCTGTCTACCTTATAAATCATCACCCAAATCTCTCCCTGTTTATCCCCCCATGTTTCTTCACTTTTTAGTCTCCCCATCCACCAGAGGGCGACCTACCTCATCCACGAGACCTACCTGCTTCCAGCGACACGCCTCCTGAGGGGCAAGGATGAAGCCACAGGGGAGCCCACATTAAAGATGGACGCCTGCACAAGTCTTCCCATCCACCAGAGGGCGACATACCCCTCCAAGAGAGACTTCCTGCCTCCAGCGACACGCCTCTTAAGGGGCAAGAATGCAGCCACCGGGAAGCCCACACGAAATGGACGCCTGAAGAAGGAGAAACCTCCGAAACGTTGTGTCCTTTTTCGTGTGTGCCAAAAAATACAAAAAAATATATACTCTTTTGAAAAACTTTTTCAAACGTCTCATTTATCCTTTAATCATGGACCACGAGTTTGAGGGTGAGTGGATCCTGGTTCCTTCCAGGAAACACAGAGCTCCGGCCTACATACCTGGAGTTCCTCCCGGGCCTAAAAATCCATACCTCGGGACACCAACATGGATGACTTCCCAACCAGGGACGTATGCGGAAGCCGCAGCGGACAACAGGACCCATCGAAGGACCTGGAGGCCCTTTCCACAGGCTCGGCCTTCTCTACCTGCTTGGCCCTCTCCACCTGCTCGGCCTTCTCCACCTGCTCGGCCTTCTCCACCTGCCCGGCCTTCTCCATGGGCTCCACCGGTGGGGCCTTACAGTAAGACTTTGCGACCCACTCCGGGCTTCATAACCGGTAGACCTGAAGGTTACCAGATGGAGTCATTAAAATACAAACAACATTTGATTTTTAAAATGATACAAATAAGACATCATCTGGACTTGGTGTCCACATATAACCCACCTCGGGGTTTAAAGAACTTATGTGACTCCATGGTGTCTCAGATAAACCCGGCCTCGCCCTCAACTCAGGTGCACATTGAACTTTATAACATCGGACTTGAGTCCTCCAGAAAAATCTGCCAAGCACTTTCAAATCATTATACCGTCACGCTGCTGGACCTTAAAAATAAGTGGACCCACCTCCTTAACCGGGAATGGAGCACGGCCTTCCGGGCGGCCTCTCACCAGGCACGCCAATACCTAGGACTCCGTTTGAGGGAGCATACAATTGCAAACATTTTAGATTTCTTGCAGGACTCCTTCACAGAGGATGCTGCCCAGGTGAACCCGCCGGCCCACCACCTCCTCCGCCCGCGACTCACCTCCACGGCCTCCCAGACTGATGCTCCTGCTGTCGTCGCGCCGCCCTCCTCGCTCCATCTGGACTGGGGGGACAGGATCTACCACAGCGACGAATACAGCTCTCCGACGACCGTCATACCGCCTTCGACATCTCCAGCGATCATCACGCCGTCTTCTGCTCCTTCGGGGGCCATCATGCCACCTTCCACTTCCCCAACGATCATCACGCCTTCTTCTGCTCCTTCGGGGGCCATCACGCCACCTTCCGCCTTCCCAGCGGTCATCACACCACCTTCCCCACTCGACGATGTGGAGTCCGGCGACCCTCTCGGTGGGATCCCGCTGGATGAGGAGGACATAATCCTATCGCCGCTCCTCCCCGGCTACACCCGCTGCTACCTGCCCGAAATAGGCTTCTTCCAGCATTATTCCACGGTTACGAGAAAACCCAGCTTAACTTTAACCCCACCCACCACTCAAACCCAAACCTAACCCCAACACCAACCCAAACCTAACCCTTACCCTTAACCTAACTCCTCACTTATCTTAAATTAACTCACTCCCCAACACTGAACTTAATTTAACCCTAACCATCACTCAAACCCAAACCTAACCCCAACACAAACCTAACCCTAACCCTTACCCTTAACCTAACTCCTCACTTATCTTAAATTAACTCACTCCCCAACACTGAACTTAATTTAACCCCAACCATCACTTAAACCCAAACCCAACCCCAACCCCTACCCTTAACACAACCCCGCACTTTTAAACCCTTAACCTAACTTCCAAACTTTCATTTTCTCTGAATTTCTTTTACAGGTAGGGAGGGGTCACCATTGGGTTTGCACTGGCCCGTGCCCGACAGGGACCCTCCCTGTCAACCCCCCTCAAAAACCTAACCTTTGCCAGCGCCGTGGACCCATTTGGTGAACCTCTCCCTCCTGAAACCTCTTTTTTATTTGTACATTCTATGACTATTTATTTTCTATTCTCCATTTCCTATTTTCCAATTTCTAATTTGCATTTTTTATTTTTTTATTTTTATTTTCTTACTTAATCCATCTCTCCTATTCATTTATCTTCCTTACCTATTTTTTCTCTATAAAATAATCCTCACCTGTCTACCTTATAAATCATCACCCAAATCTCTCCCTGTTTATCCCCCCATGTTTCTTCACTTTTTAGTCTCCCCATCCACCAGAGGGCGACCTACCTCATCCACGAGACCTACCTGCTTCCAGCGACACGCCTCCTGAGGGGCAAGGATGAAGCCACAGGGGAGCCCACATTAAAGATGGACGCCTGCACAAGTCTTCCCATCCACCAGAGGGCGACATACCCCTCCAAGAGAGACTTCCTGCCTCCAGCGACACGCCTCTTAAGGGGCAAGAATGCAGCCACCGGGAAGCCCACACGAAATGGACGCCTGAAGAAGGAGAAACCTCCGAAACGTTGTGTCCTTTTTCGTGTGTGCCAAAAAATACAAAAAAATATATACTCTTTTGAAAAACTTTTTCAAACGTCTCATTTATCCTTTAATCATGGACCACGAGTTTGAGGGTGAGTGGATCCTGGTTCCTTCCAGGAAACACAGAGCTCCGGCCTACATACCTGGAGTTCCTCCCGGGCCTAAAAATCCATACCTCGGGACACCAACATGGATGACTTCCCAACCAGGGACGTATGCGGAAGCCGCAGCGGACAACAGGACCCATCGAAGGACCTGGAGGCCCTTTCCACAGGCTCGGCCTTCTCTACCTGCTTGGCCCTCTCCACCTGCTCGGCCTTCTCCACCTGCTCGGCCTTCTCCACCTGCCCGGCCTTCTCCATGGGCTCCACCGGTGGGGCCTTACAGTAAGACTTTGCGACCCACTCCGGGCTTCATAACCGGTAGACCTGAAGGTTACCAGATGGAGTCATTAAAATACAAACAACATTTGATTTTTAAAATGATACAAATAAGACATCATCTGGACTTGGTGTCCACATATAACCCACCTCGGGGTTTAAAGAACTTATGTGACTCCATGGTGTCTCAGATAAACCCGGCCTCGCCCTCAACTCAGGTGCACATTGAACTTTATAACATCGGACTTGAGTCCTCCAGAAAAATCTGCCAAGCACTTTCAAATCATTATACCGTCACGCTGCTGGACCTTAAAAATAAGTGGACCCACCTCCTTAACCGGGAATGGAGCACGGCCTTCCGGGCGGCCTCTCACCAGGCACGCCAATACCTAGGACTCCGTTTGAGGGAGCATACAATTGCAAACATTTTAGATTTCTTGCAGGACTCCTTCACAGAGGATGCTGCCCAGGTGAACCCGCCGGCCCACCACCTCCTCCGCCCGCGACTCACCTCCACGGCCTCCCAGACTGATGCTCCTGCTGTCGTCGCGCCGCCCTCCTCGCTCCATCTGGACTGGGGGGACAGGATCTACCACAGCGACGAATACAGCTCTCCGACGACCGTCATACCGCCTTCGACATCTCCAGCGATCATCACGCCGTCTTCTGCTCCTTCGGGGGCCATCATGCCACCTTCCACTTCCCCAACGATCATCACGCCTTCTTCTGCTCCTTCGGGGGCCATCACGCCACCTTCCGCCTTCCCAGCGGTCATCACACCACCTTCCCCACTCGACGATGTGGAGTCCGGCGACCCTCTCGGTGGGATCCCGCTGGATGAGGAGGACATAATCCTATCGCCGCTCCTCCCCGGCTACACCCGCTGCTACCTGCCCGAAATAGGCTTCTTCCAGCATTATTCCACGGTTACGAGAAAACCCAGCTTAACTTTAACCCCACCCACCACTCAAACCCAAACCTAACCCCAACACCAACCCAAACCTAACCCTTACCCTTAACCTAACTCCTCACTTATCTTAAATTAACTCACTCCCCAACACTGAACTTAATTTAACCCTAACCATCACTCAAACCCAAACCTAACCCCAACACAAACCTAACCCTAACCCTTACCCTTAACCTAACTCCTCACTTATCTTAAATTAACTCACTCCCCAACACTGAACTTAATTTAACCCCAACCATCACTTAAACCCAAACCCAACCCCAACCCCTACCCTTAACACAACCCCGCACTTTTAAACCCTTAACCTAACTTCCAAACTTTCATTTTCTCTGAATTTCTTTTACAGGTAGGGAGGGGTCACCATTGGGTTTGCACTGGCCCGTGCCCGACAGGGACCCTCCCTGTCAACCCCCCTCAAAAACCTAACCTTTGCCAGCGCCGTGGACCCATTTGGTGAACCTCTCCCTCCTGAAACCTCTTTTTTATTTGTACATTCTATGACTATTTATTTTCTATTCTCCATTTCCTATTTTCCAATTTCTAATTTGCATTTTTTATTTTTTTATTTTTATTTTCTTACTTAATCCATCTCTCCTATTCATTTATCTTCCTTACCTATTTTTTCTCTATAAAATAATCCTCACCTGTCTACCTTATAAATCATCACCCAAATCTCTCCCTGTTTATCCCCCCATGTTTCTTCACTTTTTAGTCTCCCCATCCACCAGAGGGCGACCTACCTCATCCACGAGACCTACCTGCTTCCAGCGACACGCCTCCTGAGGGGCAAGGATGAAGCCACAGGGGAGCCCACATTAAAGATGGACGCCTGCACAAGTCTTCCCATCCACCAGAGGGCGACATACCCCTCCAAGAGAGACTTCCTGCCTCCAGCGACACGCCTCTTAAGGGGCAAGAATGCAGCCACCGGGAAGCCCACACGAAATGGACGCCTGAAGAAGGAGAAACCTCCGAAACGTTGTGTCCTTTTTCGTGTGTGCCAAAAAATACAAAAAAATATATACTCTTTTGAAAAACTTTTTCAAACGTCTCATTTATCCTTTAATCATGGACCACGAGTTTGAGGGTGAGTGGATCCTGGTTCCTTCCAGGAAACACAGAGCTCCGGCCTACATACCTGGAGTTCCTCCCGGGCCTAAAAATCCATACCTCGGGACACCAACATGGATGACTTCCCAACCAGGGACGTATGCGGAAGCCGCAGCGGACAACAGGACCCATCGAAGGACCTGGAGGCCCTTTCCACAGGCTCGGCCTTCTCTACCTGCTTGGCCCTCTCCACCTGCTCGGCCTTCTCCACCTGCTCGGCCTTCTCCACCTGCCCGGCCTTCTCCATGGGCTCCACCGGTGGGGCCTTACAGTAAGACTTTGCGACCCACTCCGGGCTTCATAACCGGTAGACCTGAAGGTTACCAGATGGAGTCATTAAAATACAAACAACATTTGATTTTTAAAATGATACAAATAAGACATCATCTGGACTTGGTGTCCACATATAACCCACCTCGGGGTTTAAAGAACTTATGTGACTCCATGGTGTCTCAGATAAACCCGGCCTCGCCCTCAACTCAGGTGCACATTGAACTTTATAACATCGGACTTGAGTCCTCCAGAAAAATCTGCCAAGCACTTTCAAATCATTATACCGTCACGCTGCTGGACCTTAAAAATAAGTGGACCCACCTCCTTAACCGGGAATGGAGCACGGCCTTCCGGGCGGCCTCTCACCAGGCACGCCAATACCTAGGACTCCGTTTGAGGGAGCATACAATTGCAAACATTTTAGATTTCTTGCAGGACTCCTTCACAGAGGATGCTGCCCAGGTGAACCCGCCGGCCCACCACCTCCTCCGCCCGCGACTCACCTCCACGGCCTCCCAGACTGATGCTCCTGCTGTCGTCGCGCCGCCCTCCTCGCTCCATCTGGACTGGGGGGACAGGATCTACCACAGCGACGAATACAGCTCTCCGACGACCGTCATACCGCCTTCGACATCTCCAGCGATCATCACGCCGTCTTCTGCTCCTTCGGGGGCCATCATGCCACCTTCCACTTCCCCAACGATCATCACGCCTTCTTCTGCTCCTTCGGGGGCCATCACGCCACCTTCCGCCTTCCCAGCGGTCATCACACCACCTTCCCCACTCGACGATGTGGAGTCCGGCGACCCTCTCGGTGGGATCCCGCTGGATGAGGAGGACATAATCCTATCGCCGCTCCTCCCCGGCTACACCCGCTGCTACCTGCCCGAAATAGGCTTCTTCCAGCATTATTCCACGGTTACGAGAAAACCCAGCTTAACTTTAACCCCACCCACCACTCAAACCCAAACCTAACCCCAACACCAACCCAAACCTAACCCTTACCCTTAACCTAACTCCTCACTTATCTTAAATTAACTCACTCCCCAACACTGAACTTAATTTAACCCTAACCATCACTCAAACCCAAACCTAACCCCAACACAAACCTAACCCTAACCCTTACCCTTAACCTAACTCCTCACTTATCTTAAATTAACTCACTCCCCAACACTGAACTTAATTTAACCCCAACCATCACTTAAACCCAAACCCAACCCCAACCCCTACCCTTAACACAACCCCGCACTTTTAAACCCTTAACCTAACTTCCAAACTTTCATTTTCTCTGAATTTCTTTTACAGGTAGGGAGGGGTCACCATTGGGTTTGCACTGGCCCGTGCCCGACAGGGACCCTCCCTGTCAACCCCCCTCAAAAACCTAGACTTTGCGACCCACTCCGGGCTTCATAACCGGTAGACCTGAAGGTTACCAGATGGAGTCATTAAAATACAAACAACATTTGATTTTTAAAATGATACAAATAAGACATCATCTGGACTTGGTGTCCACATATAACCCACCTCGGGGTTTAAAGAACTTATGTGACTCCATGGTGTCTCAGATAAACCCGGCCTCGCCCTCAACTCAGGTGCACATTGAACTTTATAACATCGGACTTGAGTCCTCCAGAAAAATCTGCCAAGCACTTTCAAATCATTATACCGTCACGCTGCTGGACCTTAAAAATAAGTGGACCCACCTCCTTAACCGGGAATGGAGCACGGCCTTCCGGGCGGCCTCTCACCAGGCACGCCAATACCTAGGACTCCGTTTGAGGGAGCATACAATTGCAAACATTTTAGATTTCTTGCAGGACTCCTTCACAGAGGATGCTGCCCAGGTGAACCCGCCGGCCCACCACCTCCTCCGCCCGCGACTCACCTCCACGGCCTCCCAGACTGATGCTCCTGCTGTCGTCGCGCCGCCCTCCTCGCTCCATCTGGACTGGGGGGACAGGATCTACCACAGCGACGAATACAGCTCTCCGACGACCGTCATACCGCCTTCGACATCTCCAGCGATCATCACGCCGTCTTCTGCTCCTTCGGGGGCCATCATGCCACCTTCCACTTCCCCAACGATCATCACGCCTTCTTCTGCTCCTTCGGGGGCCATCACGCCACCTTCCGCCTTCCCAGCGGTCATCACACCACCTTCCCCACTCGACGATGTGGAGTCCGGCGACCCTCTCGGTGGGATCCCGCTGGATGAGGAGGACATAATCCTATCGCCGCTCCTCCCCGGCTACACCCGCTGCTACCTGCCCGAAATAGGCTTCTTCCAGCATTATTCCACGGTTACGAGAAAACCCAGCTTAACTTTAACCCCACCCACCACTCAAACCCAAACCTAACCCCAACACCAACCCAAACCTAACCCTTACCCTTAACCTAACTCCTCACTTATCTTAAATTAACTCACTCCCCAACACTGAACTTAATTTAACCCTAACCATCACTCAAACCCAAACCTAACCCCAACACAAACCTAACCCTAACCCTTACCCTTAACCTAACTCCTCACTTATCTTAAATTAACTCACTCCCCAACACTGAACTTAATTTAACCCCAACCATCACTTAAACCCAAACCCAACCCCAACCCCTACCCTTAACACAACCCCGCACTTTTAAACCCTTAACCTAACTTCCAAACTTTCATTTTCTCTGAATTTCTTTTACAGGTAGGGAGGGGTCACCATTGGGTTTGCACTGGCCCGTGCCCGACAGGGACCCTCCCTGTCAACCCCCCTCAAAAACCTAACCCTAACCCTTACCCTCAACCCAACCTTCACCCCCCCACTCTAAAACCTAACCCTGAACCCCATACCTAACCCTCACCCTGACCCTAACCTTAACCCCCTGAGCCCCTTAAACCACACTTTCCCAAATTCCTTACCCTAAACCCCCCTAACCCTAAACCTAACCCTCACCCCCCTACTCCAAAACCTTACCCTTAACCCCAAAACCTAACCCCCACCCTGACCCTAAACCTAACCCCCTGAGCCCCCCCTCTTTTTTTCTTAAAATAAACCCCATTTTTATTCAAATTCCTTAACCTAACCCCCCTAACCCTAAACTTAACCTTTAACCCCCCCCATTCCTTACCTCATCCCCCCAAACCTCAACTTAACCTTCACCCCTTATATTATTATTTTTAACCCTGCATCCCCATTTTTTATCCATGACCTCACCACCTTACTTCCATAACCCCGCAGGCCTCCATGGCTCCATACACCCCTTGACCACCCCCAACATTTGAGGACCCGGGTTCGATTCTCACCCCTGCCACAGATTTTTCGCTTCATTTTATAATTTTTTTTTTTCTTCTCTTTCTCCCATTTACCCATGACCTCACCTCCCCACATCCAGGAACTCCGCGGACCTCCGTGGCGCATCGCGCTAACCTACTGCCCTCCACATCCCAGGACCCTGGTTCGATTCCCACCCAGACCTCTCATTTTGAATAAAACATTTTTTTCCTCTCTCTCCTCTTCCCTCTCGCCTGTCCAGCAGACGTGGGTCTGACTCCGTCCACACTGGCCCGTGCTCGTGACCGGGACCTGTACTCGGCCACAAACCCCTAAAATAACCTAATCTCGCCAGCGCCGTGGGACCTAGGATCTACCCACGCTCTGTTTTCTTCTCGCTCTTTACATGATCTTTCTGCCTCCATCTACCGCCCACATATGGTATTACATTGCTCCTCCGCCGGACTATTATCATTGTTTATTACCATTTTATATATCTGTCCTTACTGTGTACTTCCTCCTTCTAACACACTGTATGTATTCTTCACCACAAATCTTTGTCCAAAAATTGTTTAATTATTCCCCGATCGTTTGTTATTGTACCATTCAATTGTAATTGCCGCCTATTCACCTGTACTTCCCCATTCCTGACCCTCCCCTTCCGGACGCCCCGGACCCCCCAGCACCTTCTGCGCAACCCAGGAAGTGTCAATCACCCCTTAAAAACCTGGACTCGGACCATCAACCCTCACTTTCAACACACGGAACGAAGCAAACACCCTGATGAAGGACTTGTCCGAAACGTTGGATGTTTGCTAAACCCCTTTTTTTCGTGTGTTGATTAAAAAAATATTCTGGTGTATAAGCCAATCTCCTTGAGGAACTTCTTTTTCTTGCTCTTTATTTTTTGATTCACCTTGAACCAAAAAAAACTTTCACAAAAAAACCGCTCGCATAGGATCAAAAGAAACAAACTCAAGGTAATTACACAGTTTATTCAAATCTGGTATATATGTATACCCACTTCGAGGAATCCAACGACGAGGGGCCTTGGTTCCCGGTCCAACCCAGACGGCGACGCCAGTTTCCAGACGAAGATCCTCCTGGACCCTGGGCAGGAACGGATTATCGGACCGAGCCATTCTACAGGCCTCCTCCGCCAGAAAGACGTGGCCCGCCCTCGTCTTTCCGGGGATCCTCTGGGTTCCATTTTGACTCGAACCCGCATCGGCACCAGCCGCACCACCTAAACAGCTGGACCCACAACGTCGCAAGAGAACCATCACCGCCACCTGGACTCCACCGCAGGCCTCTCCTACCCACACCTTTCCCGCCGCGCCACGGGCACCAAATAAATCACCTGCTCGGACCTCCCCCAGGCCACAGCCATGGCCCACAGGGTAGAGGCCCGATGTACCCCTGGGTCCGCCGCGAGCCGGACAACCGCCCGGGACCCGGCCACACATCCGGGACCCGCACGTACGCCGAGGCCGCGGCCACACCACCGCGGTACGACAGGGACCAGAGACCTCGGACCCGCATTTATACGGATGACGTCCACCCACAGCCACGCCGGGCGGCTCCAGGGCCCCAACCCCGGCCAGATCTACCTGCGGGACCGGGCCGGAGCCCGATTTACTCTCAGCGGAGACCACATACTTACTTTCCCCATACCTACGACTCACGACCGACCCCGAATTACTTTTACAACAACTTTAACGAATACCGACGACACGACCAAAACTTTCCCCCCCCTCCCCCCTCACGTGACCCGACCGACTCTGCTTCACAAATTAAACAACAAACTATATTTAAATTAATAAAATCCACCCACCACCTGAACAATGTCTCCCACCTTGACCCCCCACCTGGTATCCTAAAACTGGCCCTCTCACTTGCCGCAAACATCAACCCCGCTTCACCCACCACCCTCACCTCGGACCTGCTGACCGGAAATGCTAAAAATTGGGCCTACACCACCACCATAATCCTACGCGACCATTACAGGGACTCTATCACTTCACTAAAAAATACTTGGACTTCACTTACTGACCCCTCCTACGAACGCTACTTTTCAACAGCCAGAAAATGGGCCCAGGACAGCCTTGGCAACCGACTCAAACAACACTCATTGGACTCAGTTCGGGCCTTTTTGGCCTCGAACTTTAATTCTGAAAATATTATCCCTCCACTTTCCACGACCCAGACCGACAACGCGACCCGGACATTTTATCCACAGGTTTCTTCACTCCCCGCCGGACCTCCGCGGCCCGACTCCAGGAGCGGGGCCCGCCCTCCGACCTCATCTACGGCTTCCGGACCCCCGGAACCATCACCGCAATTAATCGCGGCTTCACCTCCACCATCACCACAGCCCGTCCAGGCCTCACCTCCACCAGCAGCAAGACCCATCCCACAGACACCCCAGCGCCCCCAAAGGACGATCCGCACCCGCGGTTTTCAACCTCCCCCCACCCCCCCCCCCCCCCCCACAGGACACTTCTTCACCACTAGAACAGCCACTGCCTGAACCCTCCGCCAACTACCCCGAGTCTCCACCTTTGATGGAACACCTCAACTTCTCCACTCACGGGACCCCGTCAACAGATGAAACTTCCTACGAGTACACGGATCCAGCTCCGGGACCCTCCCCAACAACACCTTGTGAGTTTCGCTGCATCCGCCCTACACGACACCAATACATGAAATTAAAACTCGGTCAATCACTATTATCCATTTCCAAAAAATATGTCATAATAGGTGACTCTAACATTTCTAAAATTCCACCCATCACACAATTTGCCGATGTTCAATTAGATGTAGTTCCGGGGGCAAATTTCCACCGCGCAACACATATCATCAGAAACTCCATTTGCACCACTTCAACATCACAAATGATTTTATCTTTCGGCATTAATGAACGCGACTCCAAATTAGAAATTATCATTAATAATCTAAAAGAATTAATACTGGCTGCAACAGAACACCTACCCAACACAACCGTCTGGATCCCACTCATCAACTTTTCAAAATCACTTACACCCAAACAACAAGAAACATTAACCTCGCTCAATAAACACATCACCAAAAATTATCCGTACATCTCAAAACTCCCGCACCACTTATTTTTCACGGAACAGGACAACATACACTGGACACGGGACACAGCTTCACACCTTCTGCACCACTGGCACAGGGAGGCTTTTTCCTAACACCACGAGCACACTAACACCCAGAGCCACCACCATTCTCAACCTTTCGGACACCTTCACCCTCACTATACACCAAACTCACATTTTAGAAAAAGGACTCACTTTCATTCCCACTCACCTCAACAATAGACCTAACCTAAACAAACACCACACACAACAGACACTTTATGATATACAACAACTGCACCGTAAAATAAAACTGGCACTCTTTTTCCAACACACACCTAAAAGAACCACAATACCTTTCACACCACCATCAACTTGGACACCATCTGACTCCTACTTTCCACCTGCACTAAATAAAAAACTCATCTCCGACAAAAACTTCTTTCAACTCCACTCAAACATTCCTACACCACCACTGAACATTACACCCACTGAACAAGACGGACTACATGACCTGTTAAATAACAATGACATAATCATCAAACCCGCAGATAAAGGCAACACTATAGTCATCATGGATAAATCACAATACACATATGAAGTACTACGACAACTTTCTGACACAAAATACTATAAACCACTGACGACACCTATTTTTACGGACACACACCTGTTACTCCAACCAATACTAGACCGCCTATTTGACAACGGACACATCAACTTGACCCAAAAACTTTTCCTCACTCCCCCAACAAACCCTAGACCTAGACTTTTCTACATACTTCCCAAAATACACAAAAAACCAGAGACCTGGACTACCCCATTCAAAATCCCTCCCGGCCGACCTATAGTTTCCGACTGCTCCAGCGACACCTACAATACCGCACAATACCTGGACTATTACCTGACTCCTCTCTCCACACGTCACCCCAGTTATATAAAAGACACTTATGACTTTATTAACAAAATTAAAAATATCACCGTCCCCCTTAACTCCTTCTTATTTTCTCTCGACGTTGACTCACTTTACACCAACATCAACATAGACAAAGGACTACTTGCTGTTAAGAACATTTTTAAAAAATTCCCTGACCCAGGTAGACCAGACACTGAACTTATTCAACTTTTAGAAATTAATTTACGACGAAATGACTTTAAATTCAACGACACATATTACTTACAGATTTCAGGCACGGCCATGGGGAAACGTTTTGCTCCCGCTTACGCAAATATTTATATGGCAGAGTGGGAGCTTAATGCCCTCAATCACTATCACATCCGACCCACTACTTACCTACGTTACTTAGATGACATTTTCGGAATCTGGCCTGGTAGTTTGACACAATTTAACGAATTCATACTCACACTCAACTCCCTGGACGACTCCATCACCCTGAAATCTACCTTTGACTTCCACTCTATTGACTTCCTCGACACGACAATATTTAAAGGACCTACGTTCACCCATACACAGCACTTGGACATCAGGGTTTTCTTTAAAGACACAGACACACATGCACTTCTTCACAAAACCTCATTTCACCCCCGGCACACCTTCTCTGGCCTTATTAAATCACAATTACTCCGCTTTCACCGCATCTGTACCCGTCACCTTGACTTCAAAAATGCCTCTTCCATCCTCTTTAAATCACTACGCCACAGGGGTTATTCTAGATCATTTCTTCGTCACTGCCACAAGACCTTTCTCCTTCACCACCCACCGGATAACCACACTATTATTCCTTTCATCTCCACTTACACCCTTTCGTCCCACTCACTTTTTTCACAAATAAAAAACACATTCACCACTATCCAAACTCACTTACACACCCTTCACAACCACAAAATTATACCTGCACACCGTAAAAACACCAACCTGCACCAACTTCTCATACGCACCAACTTCCAAAAATCACCCACAACCACCCACAACATACCATTCCTCAATACAAAAATAAAATG
>NW_028258543.1:52500-60000 GCF_982586985.1 Callionymus lyra | reverse complement strand
CTTCAAAACTCCAACTTTTTTTTTTTTTACCTCTTCAAAACTCCAACTTTTTTTTTTTTTTTTTACCTCTTCAAAACTCCAACATTGATTTTTTGTTCCTTTTTTTACCTCTTCAAAACTCCAAATTTTTTTTTCTTTTTTTTTACCTCTTCAAAACTCAATTTTTTTTTTTTTTTTTTTACCTCTTCAAAACTCAATTTTTTTTAATTTTTTTTTACCTCTTCAAAACTCCAACATTGATTTTTTGTTCCTTTTTTTACCTCTTCAAAACTCTTTTTTTTTTTACCTCTTCAAAACTCCACAATTTTTTTTTTTTTTTTTTTTACCTCTTCAAAACTCCAAATTATTATTTTTTTTTTTTACCTCTTCAAAACTCCTAAAATTTTTTTTTATTTTTTAACCTCTTCAAAACTCCAACTTTTCTTTTTTTTACCTCTTCAAAACTCCACAATTTTTTTTATATTTTTTTTACCTCTTCAAAACTCCAACATTGATTTTTTGTTCCTTTTTTTACCTCTTCAAAATTCAATTTTTTTTTTTTTTTTTTTACCTCTTCAAAACTCAATTTTTTTTTTTTTTTTTACCTCTTCAAAACTCCAACTTTTTATTTTTTTTTACCTCTTCAAAACTCTTTTTATTTATTTTTTTTACCTCTTCAAAACTCCAACATTTTTTTTTTTTTTACCTCTTCAAAACTCCACAATTTTTTTTTTTTTTTTTACCTCTTCAAAACTCCAACTTTTTTTTTTTTTTACCTCTTCAAAACTCCAACTTTTTTTTTTTTTTTTTTTACCTCTTCAAAACTCCAACATTGATTTTTTGTTCCTTTTTTTACCTCTTCAAAACTCCAACTTTTTTTTTTTTTTTACCTCTTCAAAACTCAATTTTTTTTTTTTTTTTTTTACCTCTTCAAAACTCCAACATTGATTTTTTGTTCCTTTTTTTACCTCTTCAAAATTCAATTTTTTTTTTTTTTTTTTTACCTCTTCAAAACTCAATTTTTTTTTTTTTTTTACCTCTTCAAAACTCCAACTTTTTATTTTTTTTTACCTCTTCAAAACTCCAACATTGATTTTTTGTTCCTTTTTTACCTCTTCAAAACTCCACAATTTTTTTTTTTTTTTTTTTTTACCTCTTCAAAACTCCAACTTTTTATTTTTTTTTACCTCTTCAAAACTCATTTTTTTTTATTTATTTTTTTTACCTCTTCAAAACTCCAACATTGATTTTTTGTTCCTTTTTTTACCTCTTCAAAATTCAATTTTTTTTTTTTTTTTTTTACCTCTTCAAAACTCAATTTTTTTTTTTTTTTTTACCTCTTCAAAACTCCAACTTTTTATTTTTTTTTACCTCTTCAAAACTCTTTTTTTTATTTATTTTTTTTACCTCTTCAAAACTCCAACATTTTTTTTTTTTTTACCTCTTCAAAACTCTACAGTTTTTTTTTTTTGTTTTTTTTTACCTCTTCAAAACTCCATTTTTTTTTTTTTTACCTCTTCAAAACTCCAACATTGATTTTTTGTTCCTTTTTTTACCTCTTCAAAACTCCAACTTTTTTTTTTTTTTACCTCTTCAAAACTCAATTTTTTTTATTTTTTTTTACCTCTTCAAAACTCCAACATTGATTTTTTGTTCCTTTTTTTACCTCTTCAAAACTCCAACTTTTTTTTTTTTTTTACCTCTTCAAAACTCCAAGATTGATTTTTTGTTCCTTTTTTTACCTCTTCAAAACTCCAAATTTTTTTTTTTTTTTTTTTACCTCTTCAAAACTCAAATTTTTTTTTTTTTTTACCTCTTCAAAACTCCAACATTGATTTTTTGTTCCTTTTTTTACCTCTTCAAAACTCCACAATTTTTTTTTTTTATTTTTTTTAACTCTACAAAACTCCAACTTTTTATTTTTTTTTACCTCTTCAAAACTCATTTTTTTTATTTTTTTTTTTTACCTCTTCAAAACTCCAACATTGATTTTTTGTTCCTTTTTTTACCTCTTCAAAATTCAATTTTTTTTTTTTTTTTTTTTACCTCTTCAAAACTCAATTTTTTTTTTTACCTCTTCAAAACTCCAACTTTTTATTTTTTTTTACCTCTTCAAAACTCTTTTTTTTATTTATTTTTTTTACCTCTTCAAAACTCCAACATTTTTTTTTTTTTTACCTCTTCAAAACTCCACAATTTTTTTTTTTTTTTTTTTTACCTCTTCAAAACTCCAACTTTTTTTATTTTTTTACCTCTTCAAAACTCCAACTTTTTTTTTTTTTTTTTTTACCTCTTCAAAACTCCAACATTGATTTTTTGTTCCTTTTTTTACCTCTTCAAAACTCCAACTTTTTTTTTTTTTTTACCTCTTCAAAACTCAATTTTTTTTTTTTTTTTTTTACCTCTTCAAAACTCCAACTTTTTATTTTTTTTTACCTCTTCAAAACTCCAACATTGATTTTTTGTTCCTTTTTTTACCTCTTCAAAACTCCACAATTTTTTTTTTTTTTTTTTTTACCTCTTCAAAACTCCAACTTTTTATTTTTTTTTACCTCTTCAAAACTCATTTTTTTTTATTTATTTTTTTTACCTCTTCAAAACTCCAACATTGATTTTTTGTTCCTTTTTTTACCTCTTCAAAATTCAATTTTTTTTTTTTTTTTTTTTACCTCTTCAAAACTCAATTTTTTTTTTTTTTTTTACCTCTTCAAAACTCCAACTTTTTATTTTTTTTTACCTCTTCAAAACTCTTTTTTTTATTTATTTTTTTTACCTCTTCAAAACTCCAACATTTTTTTTTTTTTACCTCTTCAAAACTCTACAGTTTTTTTTTTTTGTTTTTTTTTACCTCTTCAAAACTCCATTTTTTTTTTTTTTTACCTCTTCAAAACTCCAACATTGATTTTTTGTTCCTTTTTTTACCTCTTCAAAACTCCAACTTTTTTTTTTTTTTACCTCTTCAAAACTCAATTTTTTTTTTTTTTTTTTACCTCTTCAAAACTCCAACATTGATTTTTTGTTCCTTTTTTTACCTCTTCAAAACTCCAACTTTTTTTTTTTTTTTACCTCTTCAAAACTCCAAGATTGATTTTTTGTTCCTTTTTTTACCTCTTCAAAACTCCAAATTTTTTTTTTTTTTTTTTTACCTCTTCAAAACTCCAATTTTTTTTTTTTTTTACCTCTTCAAAACTCCAACATTTTTTTTTTTTTTACCTCTTCAAAACTCCACAATTTTTTTTTTTTTTTTTTTACCTCTTCAAAACTCCAACTTTTTTTTTTTTTTACCTCTTCAAAACTCCAACTTTTTTTTTTTTTTTTTTTACCTCTTCAAAACTCCAACATTGATTTTTTGTTCCTTTTTTTACCTCTTCAAAACTCCAACTTTTTTTTTTTTTTTACCTCTTCAAAACTCAATTTTTTTTTTTTTTTTTTTACCTCTTCAAAACTCCAACTTTTTATTTTTTTTTACCTCTTCAAAACTCCAACATTGATTTTTTGTTCCTTTTTTTACCTCTTCAAAACTCCACAATTTTTTTTTTTTTTTTTTTTACCTCTTCAAAACTCCAACTTTTTTTTTTTTTTACCTCTTCAAAACTCATTTTTTTTTATTTATTTTTTTTACCTCTTCAAAACTCCAACATTGATTTTTTGTTCCTTTTTTTACCTCTTCAAAATTCAATTTTTTTTTTTTTTTTTTTTACCTCTTCAAAACTCAATTTTTTTTTTTTTTTACCTCTTCAAAACTCCAACTTTTTTTTTTTTTTTACCTCTTCAAAACTCTTTTTTTTATTTATTTTTTTTACCTCTTCAAAACTCCAACATTTTTTTTTTTTTTACCTCTTCAAAACTCTACAGTTTTTTTTTTTTTGTTTTTTTTTACCTCTTCAATTTCCATTTTTTTTTTTTTTTACCTCTTCAAAACTCCAACATTGATTTTTTGTTCCTTTTTTTACCTCTTCAAAACTCCAACTTTTTTTTTTTTTTTACCTCTTCAAAACTCAATTTTTTTTTTTTTTTTTTACCTCTTCAAAACTCCAACATTGATTTTTTGTTCCTTTTTTTACCTCTTCAAAACTCCAACTTTTTTTTTTTTTTTACCTCTTCAAAACTCCAAGATTGATTTTTTGTTCCTTTTTTTACCTCTTCAAAACTCCAAATTTTTTTTTTTTTTTTTTTACCTCTTCAAAACTCCAATTTTTTTTTTTTTTTACCTCTTCAAAACTCCAACATTGATTTTTTGTTCCTTTTTTTACCTCTTCAAAACTCCACAATTTATTTTTTTTATTTTTTTTTACCTCTTCAAAACTCATTTTTTTTATTTTTTTTTTTTACCTCTTCAAAACTCCAACATTGATTTTTTGTTCCTTTTTTTACCTCTTCAAAACTCCAATTTCTTTTTTTTTTTTTTTTTTACCTCTTCAAAACTCAATTTTTTTTTTTTTTTACCTCTTCAAAACTCCAACTTTTTTTTTTTTTTTTTACCTCTTCAAAACTCTACAATTTTTTTTTTTTTTTTTTTTTTTACCTCTTCAAAACTTCAACTTTTTTTTTTTTTTTACCTCTTCAAAACTCACACTTTTTTTTTTTTTTTTTTTTACCTCTTCAAAACTCCAACATTGATTTTTTGTTCCTTTTTTTACCTCTTCAAAACTCCACAATTTTTTTTTTTTTTTTTTTTTACCTCTTCAAAACTCCAACATTGATTTTTTGTTCCTTTTTTTACCTCTTCAAAACTCCAAATTTTTTTTTTTTTTTTTTTTTTTACCTCTTCAAAACTCAATTTTTTTTTTTTTTTTTTACCTCTTCAAAACTCCAACTTTTTTTTTTTTTTTTTACCTCTTCAAAACTCTACAATTTTTTTTTTTTTTTTTTTTTTACCTCTTCAAAACTCCAACTTTTTTTTTTTTTTTTACCTCTTCAAAACTCTACAATTTTTTTTTTTTTTTTTTTTTTACCTCTTCAAAACTCCAACTTTTTTTTTTTTTTTACCTCTTCAAAACTCCACAATTTTTTTTTTTTTTTTTTTTTACCGCTTCAAAACTCCAACTTTTTTTTTTTTTTACCTCTTCAAAACTCCAACTTTTTTTTTTTTTTTTTTACCTCTTCAAAACTCCAACATTGATTTTTTGTTCCTTTTTTTACCTCTTCAAAACTCCACAATTTTTTTTTTTTTTTTTTTTTACCTCTTCAAAACTCTTTTTTTTTTTTTTTTTTTTTTACCTCTTCAAAACTCCAACATTGATTTTTTTTTTTTTTTTTTACCTCTTCAAAACTCTTTTTTTTTTTTTTTTTTACCTCTTCAAAACTCCAACTTTTTTTTTTTTTACCTCTTCAAAACTCTACAATTTTTTTTTTTTTTTTTTTTTACCTCTTCAAAACTCCAACTTTTTTTTTTTTTTACCTCTTCAAAACTCCAACTTTTTTTTTTTTTTTACCTCTTCAAAACTCCAACTTTTTTTTTTCTTTACCTCTTCAAAACTCCACAATTTTTTTTTTTTTTTTTTTTACCTCTTCAAAACTCCAACTTTTTTTTTTTTACCTCTTCAAAACTCCAACTTTTTTTTTTTTTTTTTTACCTCTTCAAAACTCCAACATTGATTTTTTGTTCCTTTTTTTACCTCTTCAAAACTCATTTTTTTTCATTTTTTTTTTACCTCTTTAAAACTCCAACATTGATTTTTTGTTCCTTTTTTTACCTCTTCAAAACTCCAATTTTTTTTTTCTTTTTTTTTACCTCTTCAAAACTCAATTTTTTTTTATTTTTTTTTACCTCTTCAAAACTCCAACTTTTTTTTTTTTTTTACCTCTTCAAAACTCTACAATTTTTTTTTATTTTTTTTTTTTACCTCTTCAAAACTCCAACTTTTTTTTTTTTTTTTTTACCTCTTCAAAACTCCAACATTGATTTTTTGTTCCTTTTTTTACCTCTTCAAAACTCCACAATTTTTTTTTTACCTCTTCAAAACTCCAACTTTTTTTTTTTTTTTTTTTACCTCTTCAAAACTCCAACATTGATTTTTTGTTCCTTTTTTTACCTCTTCAAAACTCTTTTTTTTTTTACCTCTTCAAAACTCCACAATTTTTTTTTTTTTTTTTTTACCTCTTCAAAACTCCAAATTTTTTTTTTTTTTTTTACCTCTTCAAAACTCCTAAATTTTTTTTTTTTTTTTTTAACCTCTTCAAAACTCCAACTTTTCTTTTTTTTACCTCTTCAAAACTCCACAAATTTTTTTATATTTTTTTTACCTCTTCAAAACTCCACAATTTTTTATTTATTTTTTTTACCTCTTCAAAACTCTACAATTTTTTTTTTTTTTTTTTTTTACCTCTTCAAAACTCCAACATTTTTTTTTTTTTTTACCTCTTCAAAACTCTACAATTTTTTTTTTGTTCCTTTTTTTACCTCTTCAAAACTCCAACTTTTTTTTTTTTTTTACCTCTTCAAAACTCAATTTTTTTTTTTTTTTTTTTACCTCTTCAAAACTCCAACATTGATTTTTTTTTTTTTTTTACCTCTTCAAAACTCCAACTTTTTTTTTTTTTTACCTCTTCAAAACTCCAACTTTTTTTTTTTTTTTACCTCTTCAAAACTCTACAATTTTTTTTTTTTTTTTTTACCTCTTCAAAACTCCAACTTTTTTTTTTTTTTTTACCTCTTCAAAACTCTACAATTTTTTTTTTTTTTTTTTTTTACCTCTTCAAAACTCCAACATTTTTTTTTTTTTTACCTCTTCAAAACTCCAACATTGATTTTTTGTTCCTTTTTCTACCTCTTCAAAACTCCACAATTTTTTTTATTTATTTTTTTTACCTCTTCAAAACTCCAACTTTTTTTTTTTTTACCTCTTCAAAACTCAATTTTTTTTTATTTTTTTTTACCTCTTCAAAACTCCAACTTTTTTTTTTTTTTTTACCTCTTCAAAACTCTACAATTTTTTTTTTTTTTTTTTTTTTTACCTCTTCAAAACTCCAACTTTTTTTTTTTTTTTACCTCTTCAAAACTCCACAATTTTTTTTTTTTTTTTTTTTTACCGCTTCAAAACTCCAACTTTTTTTTTTTTTTACCTCTTCAAAACTCCAACTTTTTTTTTTTTTTTTTTACCTCTTCAAAACTCCAACATTGATTTTTTGTTCCTTTTTTTACCTCTTCAAAACTCCACAATTTTTTTTTTTTTTTTTTTTTACCTCTTCAAAACTCCAACTTTTAATTTTTTTTACCTCTTCAAAACTCTTTTTTTTTTTTTTTTTTTTTTTACCTCTTCAAAACTCCAACATTGATTTTTTTTTTTTTTTTTTACCTCTTCAAAACTCATTTTTTTTTTTTTTTTTACCTCTTCAAAACTCCAACTTTTTTTTTTTTTTACCTCTTCAAAACTCTACAATTTTTTTTTTTTTTTTTTTTACCTCTTCAAAACTCCAACTTTTTTTTTTTTTTACCTCTTCAAAACTCCAACTTTTTTTTTTTTTTACCTCTTCAAAACTCCAACTTTTTTTTTTTTTTACCTCTTCAAAACTCCACAA
>NW_028258543.1:47500-50000 GCF_982586985.1 Callionymus lyra | reverse complement strand
TCAAAACTCCACAATTTTTTTTTTTTTTTTTTTTTACCTCTTCAAAACTCCAACTTTTTTTTTTTTTTTTACCTCTTCAAAACTCAATTTTTTTTTTTTTTTTTTACCTCTTCAAAACTCCACAATTTTTTTTTTTTTTTTTTTACCTCTTCAAAACTCCAACTTTTTTTTTTTTTTACCTCTTCAAAACTCCAACATTTTTTTTTTTTTTACCTCTTCAAAACTCCAACATTGATTTTTTGTTCCTTTTTTTACCTCTTCAAAACTCCACAATTTTTTTTTTTTTTTTTTTTACCTCTTCAAAACTCCAACATTGATTTTTTGTTCCTTTTTTTACCTCTTCAAAACTCCACAATTTTTTTTTTTTTTTTTTTTTACCTCTTCAAAACTCCAACTTTTTTTTTTTTTTTACCTCTTCAAAACTCAATTTTTTTTTTTTTTTTTTTACCTCTTCAAAACTCCACAATTTTTTTTTTTTTTTTTTTACCTCTTCAAAACTCCAATTTTTTTTTTTTTTTTACCTCTTCAAAACTCCAACTTTTTTTTTTTTTTACCTCTTCAAAACTCCAACATTGATTTTTTGTTCCTTTTTTTACCTCTTCAAAACTCCACAATTTTTTTTTTTTTTTTTTTTTACCTCTTCAAAACTCCAACATTGATTTTTTGTTCCTTTTTTTACCTCTTCAAAACTCCAACTTTTTTTTTTTTTTTACCTCTTCAAAACTCAATTTTTTTTTTTTTTTTTTTACCTCTTCAAAACTCCACAATTTTTTTTTTTTTTTTTTTTACCTCTTCAAAACTCCAATTTTTTTTTTTTTTACCTCTTCAAAACTCCAACTTTTTTTTTTTTTTACCTCTTCAAAACTCCAACATTTTTTTTTTTTTTACCTCTTCAAAACTCCAACATTGATTTTTTGTTCCTTTTTTTACCTCTTCAAAACTCCAACTTTTTTTTTTTTTACCTCTTCAAAACTCCATTTTTTTTTTTTTTACCTCTTCAAAACTCCAACATTGATTTTTTGTTCCTTTTTTTACCTCTTCAAAACTCCACAATTTTTTTTATTTTTTTTTTTTACCTCTTCAAAACTCCAACTTTTTTTTTTTTTTACCTCTTCAAAACTCTTTTTTTATTATTTTTTTTTACCTCTTCAAAACTCCAACATTGATTTTTTGTTCCTTTTTTTACCTCTTCAAAACTCCAAATTTTTTTTTTTTTTTTTTACCTCTTCAAAACTCAATTTTTTTTTTTTTTTTACCTCTTCAAAACTCCAACTTTTTTATTTTTTTTTTACCTCTTCAAAACTCCACAATTTTTTTTTTTTTTTTTTTACCTCTTCAAAACTCCAAATTTTTTTTTTTTTTTTTTACCTCTTCAAAACTCCAATTTTTTTTTTTTTTACCTCTTCAAAACTCCAACTTTTTTTTTTTTTTACCTCTTCAAAACTCTACAATTTTTTTTTTTTTTTTTTTTACCTCTTCAAAACTCCAACATTGATTTTTTGTTCCTTTTTTTACCTCTTCAAAACTCCACAATTTTTTTTTTTTTTTTTTTTTACCTCTTCAAAACTCCAACATTGATTTTTTGTTCCTTTTTTTACCTCTTCAAAACTCAATTTTTTTTTATTTTTTTTTTACCTCTTCAAAACTCCAACATTGATTTTTTGTTCCTTTTTTTACCTCTTCAAAACTCCAATTTTTTTTTTTTTTTTACCTCTTCAAAACTCCAACTTTTTTTTTTTTTTTTACCTCTTCAAAATTCTACAATTTTTTTTTTTTTTTTTTTTTACCTCTTCAAAACTTCAACTTTTTTTTTTTTTACCTCTTCAAAACTCCAACATTGATTTTTTGTTCATTTTTTTACCTCTTCAAAACTCCACAATTTTTTTTTTTTTTTTTTTTTACCTCTTCAAAACTCCAACATTGATTTTTTGTTCCTTTTTTTACCTCTTCAAAACTCCACAATTTTTTTTTTTTTTTTTACCTCTTCAAAACTCCAACTTTTTTTTTTTTTTTACCTCTTCAAAACTCAATTTTTTTTTTTTTTTTTTACCTCTTCAAAACTCCACAATTTTTTTTTTTTTTTTTTTACCTCTTCAAAACTCCAATTCTTTTTTTTTTTTTACCTCTTCAAAACTCCAACTTTTTTTTTTTTTTACCTCTTCAAAACTCCAACATTGATTTTTTGTTCCTTTTTTTACCTCTTCAAAACTCCACAATTTTTTTTTTTTTTTTTTTTTTACCTCTTCAAAACTCCAACATTGATTTTTTGTTCCTTTTTTTACCTCTTCAAAACTCCACAATTTTTTTTTTTTTTTTTTTTACCTCTTCAAAACTCCAATTTTTTTTTTTTTACCTCTTCAAAACTCCAACTTTTTTTTTTTTTTACCTCTTCAAAACTCCAACATTTTTTTTTTTTTTACCTCTTCAAAACTCCAACATTGATTTTTTGTTCCTTTTTTTACCTCTTCAAAACTCCAACTTTTTTTTTTTTTACCTCTTC
>NW_028258543.1:30000-42500 GCF_982586985.1 Callionymus lyra | reverse complement strand
CACAATTTTTTTTTTTTATTTTTTTTACCTCTTCAAAACTCCAACTTTTTTTTTTTTTTACCTCTTCAAAACTCTTTTTTTATTATTTTTTTTTACCTCTTCAAAACTCCAACATTGATTTTTTGTTCCTTTTTTTACCTCTTCAAAACTCCAAATTTTTTTTTTTTTTTTTTTTACCTCTTCAAAACTCAATTTTTTTTTTTTTTTACCTCTTCAAAACTCCAACTTTTTTATTTTTTTTTTACCTCTTCAAAACTCCACAATTTTTTTTTTTTTTTTTTTACCTCTTCAAAACTCCAAATTTTTTTTTTTTTTTTTACCTCTTCAAAACTCCAATTTTTTTTTTTTTTACCTCTTCAAAACTCCAACTTTTTTTTTTTTTTACCTCTTCAAAACTCTACATTTTTTTTTTTTTTTTTTTTTACCTCTTCAAAACTCCAACATTGATTTTTTGTTCCTTTTTTTACCTCTTCAAAACTCCACAATTTTTTTTTTTTTTTTTTTTTACCTCTTCAAAACTCCAACATTGATTTTTTGTTCCTTTTTTTACCTCTTCAAAACTCAATTTTTTTTTTTTTTTTTTTTACCTCTTCAAAACTCCAACATTGATTTTTTGTTCCTTTTTTTACCTCTTCAAAACTCCAATTTTTTTTTTTTTTTTACCTCTTCAAAACTCCAACTTTTTTTTTTTTTTTTACCTCTTCAAAATTCTACAATTTTTTTTTTTTTTTTTTTTACCTCTTCAAAACTCCAACTTTTTTTTTTTTTACCTCTTCAAAACTCCAACATTGATTTTTTGTTCATTTTTTTACCTCTTCAAAACTCCACAATTTTTTTTTTTTTTTTTTTTTACCTCTTCAAAACTCCAACATTGATTTTTTGTTCCTTTTTTTACCTCTTCAAAACTCCACAATTTTTTTTTTTTTTTTTACCTCTTCAAAACTCCAACTTTTTTTTTTTTTTACCTCTTCAAAACTCAATTTTTTTTTTTTTTTTTTACCTCTTCAAAACTCCACAATTTTTTTTTTTTTTTTTTTACCTCTTCAAAACTCCAATTCTTTTTTTTTTTTTACCTCTTCAAAACTCCAACTTTTTTTTTTTTTTACCTCTTCAAAACTCCAACATTGATTTTTTGTTCCTTTTTTTACCTCTTCAAAACTCCACAATTTTTTTTTTTTTTTTTTTTTTACCTCTTCAAAACTCCAACATTGATTTTTTGTTCCTTTTTTTACCTCTTCAAAACTCCACAATTTTTTTTTTTTTTTTTTTTACCTCTTCAAAACTCCAATTTTTTTTTTTTTACCTCTTCAAAACTCCAACTTTTTTTTTTTTTTACCTCTTCAAAACTCCAACATTTTTTTTTTTTTTACCTCTTCAAAACTCCAACATTGATTTTTTGTTCCTTTTTTTACCTCTTCAAAACTCCAACTTTTTTTTTTTTTACCTCTTCAAAACTCCAACTTTTTTTTTTTTTTACCTCTTCAAAACTCTACAATTTTTTTTTTTTTTTTTTTTTTACCTCTTCAAAACTCCAACATTGATTTTTTGTTCCTTTTTTTACCTCTTCAAAACTCCACAATTTTTTTTTTTTTTTTTTTTTACCTCTTCAAAACTCCAACATTGATTTTTTGTTCCTTTTTTTACCTCTTCAAAACTCAATTTTTTTTTTTTTTTTTTTTACCTCTTCAAAACTCCAACATTGATTTTTTGTTCCTTTTTTTACCTCTTCAAAACTCCAAATTTTTTTTTTTTTTTACCTCTTCAAAACTCCAGCTTTTTTTTTTTTTTTTACCTCTTCAAAATTCTACAATTTTTTTTTTTTTTTTTTTTTACCTCTTCAAAACTCCAACTTTTTTTTTTTTTACCTCTTCAAAACTCCAACATTGATTTTTTGTTCATTTTTTTACCTCTTCAAAACTCCACAATTTTTTTTTTTTTTTTTTTTTACCTCTTCAAAACTCCAACATTGATTTTTTGTTCCTTTTTTTACCTCTTCAAAACTCCACAATTTTTTTTTTTTTTTTTTTTTTACCTCTTCAAAACTCCAACTTTTTTTTTTTTTTTACCTCTTCAAAACTCAATTTTTTTTTTTTTTTTTTTACCTCTTCAAAACTCCACAATTTTTTTTTTTTTTTTTTTACCTCTTCAAAACTCCAATTTTTTTTTTTTTTTTACCTCTTCAAAACTCCAACTTTTTTTTTTTTTTACCTCTTCAAAACTCCAACATTGATTTTTTGTTCCTTTTTTTACCTCTTCAAAACTCCACAATTTTTTTTTTTTTTTTTTTTTTACCTCTTCAAAACTCCAACATTGATTTTTTGTTCCTTTTTTTACCTCTTCAAAACTCCACAATTTTTTTTTATTTTTTTTTTACCTCTTCAAAACTCCAATTTTTTTTTTTTTACCTCTTCAAAACTCCAACTTTTTTTTTTTTTTACCTCTTCAAAACTCCAACATTTTTTTTTTTTTTACCTCTTCAAAACTCCAACATTGATTTTTTGTTCCTTTTTTTACCTCTTCAAAACTCCAACTTTTTATTTTTTTTTACCTCTTCAAAACTCATTTTTTTTTATTATTTTTTTTTACCTCTTCAAAACTCCAACATTGATTTTTTGTTCCTTTTTTTACCTCTTCAAAACTCCAAATTTTTTTTTTTTTTTTTTTTACCTCTTCAAAACTCAATTTTTTTTTTTTTTTACCTCTTCAAAACTCCAACTTTTTTATTTTTTTTTTACCTCTTCAAAACTCCACAATTTTTTTTTTTTTTTTTTTACCTCTTCAAAACTCCAAATTTTTTTTTTTTTTTCTACCTCTTCAAAACTCCAATTTTTTTTTTTTTTTACCTCTTCAAAACTCCAACATTGATTTTTTGTTCCTTTTTTTACCTCTTCAAAACTCAATTTTTTTTTTTTTTTTTTTTAACCTCTTCAAAACTCCAACATTGATTTTTTGTTCCTTTTTTTACCTCTTCAAAACTCCAAATTTTTTTTTTTTTTTTTACCTCTTCAAAACTCCAACTTTTTTTTTTTTTTTTACCTCTTCAAAATTCTACAATTTTTTTTTTTTTTTTTTTTTACCTCTTCAAAACTCCAACTTTTTTTTTTTTTACCTCTTCAAAACTCCAACATTGATTTTTTGTTCATTTTTTTACCTCTTCAAAACTCCACAATTTTTTTTTTTTTTTTTTTTACCTCTTCAAAACTCCAACATTTTTTTTTTTTTTACCTCTTCAAAACTCAATTTTTTTTTTTTTTTTTTTACCTCTTCAAAACTCCACAATTTTTTTTATTTTTTTTTTACCTCTTCAAAACTACAATTTTTTATTTTTTTTTACCTCTTCAAAACTCCAACTTTTTTTTTTTTTTACCTCTTCAAAACTCCAACATTGATTTTTTGTTCCTTTTTTTACCTCTTCAAAACTCCACAATTTTTTTTTTTTTTTTTTTTTACCTCTTCAAAACTCCAACATTGATTTTTTGTTCCTTTTTTTACCTCTTCAAAACTCCACAATTTTTTTTTATTTTTTTTTTACCTCTTCAAAACTCCAATTTTTTTTTTTTTACCTCTTCAAAACTCCAACTTTTTTTTTTTTTTACCTCTTCAAAACTCCAACATTTTTTTTTTTTTTACCTCTTCAAAACTCCAACATTGATTTTTTGTTCCTTTTTTTACCTCTTCAAAACTCCAACTTTTTATTTTTTTTTACCTCTTCAAAACTCATTTTTTTTTATTATTTTTTTTTACCTCTTCAAAACTCCAACATTGATTTTTTGTTCCTTTTTTTACCTCTTCAAAACTCCAAATTTTTTTTTTTTTTTTTTTTACCTCTTCAAAACTCAATTTTTTTTTTTTTTTACCTCTTCAAAACTCCAACTTTTTTATTTTTTTTTTACCTCTTCAAAACTCCACAATTTTTTTTTTTTTTTTTTTACCTCTTCAAAACTCCAAATTTTTTTTTTTTTTTCTACCTCTTCAAAACTCCAATTTTTTTTTTTTTTTACCTCTTCAAAACTCCAACATTGATTTTTTGTTCCTTTTTTTACCTCTTCAAAACTCAATTTTTTTTTTTTTTTTTTTTTAACCTCTTCAAAACTCCAACATTGATTTTTTGTTCCTTTTTTTACCTCTTCAAAACTCCAAATTTTTTTTTTTTTTTTTACCTCTTCAAAACTCCAACTTTTTTTTTTTTTTTTTTACCTCTTCAAAATTCTACAATTTTTTTTTTTTTTTTTTTTTACCTCTTCAAAACTCCAACTTTTTTTTTTTTTACCTCTTCAAAACTCCAACATTGATTTTTTGTTCATTTTTTTACCTCTTCAAAACTCCACAATTTTTTTTTTTTTTTTTTTTACCTCTTCAAAACTCCAACATTTTTTTTTTTTTTACCTCTTCAAAACTCAATTTTTTTTTTTTTTTTTTTACCTCTTCAAAACTCCACAATTTTTTTTATTTTTTTTTTACCTCTTCAAAACTACAATTTTTTTTTTTTTTTACCTCTTCAAAACTCCAACTTTTTTTTTTTTTTACCTCTTCAAAACTCCAACATTGATTTTTTGTTCCTTTTTTTACCTCTTCAAAACTCCACAATTTTTTTTTTTTTTTTTTTTTACCTCTTCAAAACTCCAACATTGATTTTTTGTTCCTTTTTTTACCTCTTCAAAACTCCAAAATTTTTTTTATTTTTTTTTTTTACCTCTTCAAAACTCCAATTTTTTTTTTTTTACCTCTTCAAAACTCCAACTTTTTTTTTTTTTTACCTCTTCAAAACTCCAACATTTTTTTTTTTTTTACCTCTTCAAAACTCCAACATTGATTTTTTGTTCCTTTTTTTACCTCTTCAAAACTCCACAATTTTTTTTATTATTTTTTTTTACCTCTTCAAAACTCCAACATTGATTTTTTGTTCCTTTTTTTACCTCTTCAAAACTCCAAATTTTTTTTTTTTTTTTTTTACCTCTTCAAAACTCAATTTTTTTAATTTTTTTTTACCTCTTCAAAACTCCAACTTTTTTTTTTTTACCTCTTCAAAACTCCAACTTTTTTTTTTTTTTTTTTTACCTCTTCAAAACTCCAACATTGATTTTTTGTTCCTTTTTTACCTCTTCAAAACTCCACAATTTATTTTTTTTTATTTTTTTTACCTCTTCAAAACTCCAACATTGATTTTTTGTTCCTTTTTTTACCTCTTCAAAACTCCACAATTTTTTTTTTTTTTTTTTTTTACCTCTTCAAAACTCCAACTTTTTTTTTTTTTTTACCTCTTCAAAACTCAATTTTTTTTTTTTTTTTTTACCTCTTCAAAACTCCACAATTTTTTTTTTTTTTTTTACCTCTTCAAAACTCCACAATTTTTTTTTTTTTTTTTTTTACCTCTTCAAAACTCCAATTTTTTTTTTTTTACCTCTTCAAAACTCCAACTTTTTTTTTTTTTTTACCTCTTCAAAACTCCAACATTTTTTTTTTTTTTACCTCTTCAAAACTCCAACATTGATTTTTTGTTCCTTTTTTTACCTCTTCAAAACTCCAACTTTTTTTTTTTTTACCTCTTCAAAACTCCATTTTTTTTTTTTTTACCTCTTCAAAACTCCAATTTTTTTTTTTTTACCTCTTCAAAACTCCACAATTTTTTTTTTTTTTTTTTTACCTCTTCAAAACTCCAACTTTTTTTTTTTTTTTACCTCTTCAAAACTCAATTTTTTTTTTTTTTTTTTACCTCTTCAAAACTCCACAATTTTTTTTTTTTTTTTTTTTACCTCTTCAAAACTCCAATTTTTTTTTTTTTTTTACCTCTTCAAAACTCCAACTTTTTTTTTTTTTTACCTCTTCAAAACTCCAACATTGATTTTTTGTTCCTTTTTTTACCTCTTCAAAACTCCACAATTTTTTTTTTTTTTTTTTTTTACCTCTTCAAAACTCCAACATTGATTTTTTGTTCCTTTTTTTACCTCTTCAAAACTCCACAATTTTTTTTTTTTTTTTTTTTACCTCTTCAAAACTCCAATTTTTTTTTTTTTACCTCTTCAAAACTCCAACTTTTTTTTTTTTTTACCTCTTCAAAACTCCAACATTTTTTTTTTTTTTACCTCTTCAAAACTCCAACATTGATTTTTTGTTCCTTTTTTTACCTCTTCAAAACTCCAACTTTTTATTTTTTTTTACCTCTTCAAAACTCATTTTTTTTTATTATTTTTTTTTACCTCTTCAAAACTCCAACATTGATTTTTTGTTCCTTTTTTTACCTCTTCAAAACTCCAAATTTTTTTTTTTTTTTTTTTTACCTCTTCAAAACTCAATTTTTTTTTTTTTTTTACCTCTTCAAAACTCCAACTTTTTTATTTTTTTTTTACCTCTTCAAAACTCCACAATTTTTTTTTTTTTTTTTTTTACCTCTTCAAAACTCCAAATTTTTTTTTTTTTTCTACCTCTTCAAAACTCCAATTTTTTTTTTTTTTTACCTCTTCAAAACTCCAACTTTTTTTTTTTTTACCTCTTCAAAACTCTACAATTTTTTTTTTTTTTTTTTTTACCTCTTCAAAACTCCAACATTGATTTTTTGTTCCTTTTTTTACCTCTTCAAAACTCCACAATTTTTTTTTTTTTTTTTTTTTACCTCTTCAAAACTCCAACATTGATTTTTTGTTCCTTTTTTTACCTCTTCAAAACTCCACAATTTTTTTTTTTTTTTTTTTTTACCTCTTCAAAACTCCAACTTTTTTTTTTTTTTTACCTCTTCAAAACTCAAATTTTTTTTATTTTTTTTTACCTCTTCAAAACTCCACAATTTTTTTTTTTTTTTTTTTACCTCTTCAAAACTCCAACTTTTTTTTTTTTTACCTCTTCAAAACTCCAACTTTTTTTTTTTTTTTTTTACCTCTTCAAAACTCCAACATTGATTTTTTGTTCCTTTTTTAACCTCTTCAAAACTCCACAATTTATTTTTTTTTATTTTTTTTACCTCTTCAAAACTCCAACATTGATTTTTTGTTCCTTTTTTTACCTCTTCAAAACTCCACAATTTTTTTTTTTATTTTTTTTTACCTCTTCAAAACTCCAACTTTTTTTTTTTTTTTACCTCTTCAAAACTCAATTTTTTTTTTTTTTTTTTACCTCTTCAAAACTCCACAATTTTTTTTTTTTTTTTTACCTCTTCAAAACTCCACAATTTTTTTTTTTTTTTTTTTTACCTCTTCAAAACTCCAATTTTTTTTTTTTTACCTCTTCAAAACTCCAACTTTTTTTTTTTTTTTACCTCTTCAAAACTCCAACATTTTTTTTTTTTTTACCTCTTCAAAACTCCAACATTGATTTTTTGTTCCTTTTTTTACCTCTTCAAAACTCCAACTTTTTTTTTTTTTTACCTCTTCAAAACTCCATTTTTTTTTTTTTTACCTCTTCAAAACTCCAATTTTTTTTTTTTTACCTCTTCAAAACTCCACAATTTTTTTTTTTTTTTTTTTTTACCTCTTCAAAACTCCAACTTTTTTTTTTTTTTTACCTCTTCAAAACTCAATTTTTTTTTTTTTTTTTTACCTCTTCAAAACTCCACAATTTTTTTTTTTTTTTTTTTACCTCTTCAAAACTCCAATTTTTTTTTTTTTTTACCTCTTCAAAACTCCAACTTTTTTTTTTTTTTACCTCTTCAAAACTCCAACATTGAT
Organism: Callionymus lyra; assembly: GCF_982586985.1. Lineage (NCBI taxonomy): Eukaryota > Metazoa > Chordata > Actinopteri > Syngnathiformes > Callionymidae > Callionymus > Callionymus lyra. The sequence continues at coordinate 34,842 of NW_028258543.1, read as the reverse complement.
TTTTTGTTCCTTTTTTTACCTCTTCAAAACTCCACAATTTTTTTTTTTTTTTTTTTTTTACCTCTTCAAAACTCCAACATTGATTTTTTGTTCCTTTTTTTACCTCTTCAAAACTCCACAATTTTTTTTTTTTTTTTTTTTACCTCTTCAAAACTCCAATTTTTTTTTTTTTACCTCTTCAAAACTCCAACTTTTTTTTTTTTTTACCTCTTCAAAACTCCAACATTTTTTTTTTTTTTACCTCTTCAAAACTCCAACATTGATTTTTTGTTCCTTTTTTTACCTCTTCAAAACTCCAACTTTTTATTTTTTTTTACCTCTTCAAAACTCATTTTTTTTTATTATTTTTTTTTACCTCTTCAAAACTCCAACATTGATTTTTTGTTCCTTTTTTTACCTCTTCAAAACTCCAAATTTTTTTTTTTTTTTTTTTTTACCTCTTCAAAACTCAATTTTTTTTTTTTTTTTACCTCTTCAAAACTCCAACTTTTTTTTTTTTTACCTCTTCAAAACTCTACAATTTTTTTTTTTTTTTTTTTTTACCTCTTCAAAACTCCAACATTGATTTTTTGTTCCTTTTTTTACCTCTTCAAAACTCCACAATTTTTTTTTTTTTTTTTTTTTTACCTCTTCAAAACTCCAACATTGATTTTTTGTTCCTTTTTTTACCTCTTCAAAACTCCACAATTTTTTTTTTTTTTTTTTTTACCTCTTCAAAACTCCAACTTTTTTTTTTTTTTTACCTCTTCAAAACTCAAATTTTTTTTATTTTTTTTTACCTCTTCAAAACTCCACAATTTTTTTTTTTTTTTTTTACCTCTTCAAAACTCCAACTTTTTTTTTTTTTACCTCTTCAAAACTCCAACTTTTTTTTTTTTTTTTTTTACCTCTTCAAAACTCCAACATTGATTTTTTGTTCCTTTTTTACCTCTTCAAAACTCCACAATTTATTTTTTTTTATTTTTTTTACCTCTTCAAAACTCCAACATTGATTTTTTGTTCCTTTTTTTACCTCTTCAAAACTCCACAATTTTTATTTTTATTTTTTTTTACCTCTTCAAAACTCCAACTTTTTTTTTTTTTTTACCTCTTCAAAACTCAATTTTTTTTTTTTTTTTTTACCTCTTCAAAACTCCACAATTTTTTTTTTTTTTTTTACCTCTTCAAAACTCCACAATTTTTTTTTTTTTTTTTTTTACCTCTTCAAAACTCCAATTTTTTTTTTTTTACCTCTTCAAAACTCCAACATTTTTTTTTTTTTTACCTCTTCAAAACTCCAACATTGATTTTTTGTTCCTTTTTTTACCTCTTCAAAACTCCAACTTTTTTTTTTTTTACCTCTTCAAAACTCCATTTTTTTTTTTTTTACCTCTTCAAAACTCCAACATTGATTTTTTGTTCCTTTTTTTACCTCTTCAAAACTCCACAATTTTTTTTTTTTTTTTTTTTTACCTCTTCAAAACTCCAACTTTTTATTTTTTTTTACCTCTTCAAAACTCATTTTTTTTATTATTTTTTTTTACCTCTTCAAAACTCCAACATTGATTTTTTGTTCCTTTTTTTACCTCTTCAAAACTCCAAATTTTTTTTTTTTTTTTTTTTACCTCTTCAAAACTCCACAATTTTTTTTTTTTTTTTTTTACCTCTTCAAAACTCCAAATTTTTTTTTTTTTTTTTTACCTCTTCAAAACTCCAATTTTTTTTTTTTTTTACCTCTTCAAAACTCCAACTTTTTTTTTTTTTTACCTCTTCAAAACTCTACAATTTTTTTTTTTTTTTTTTTTTACCTCTTCAAAACTCCAACATTGATTTTTTGTTCCTTTTTTTACCTCTTCAAAACTCCACAATTTTTTTTTTTTTTTTTTTTTACCTCTTCAAAACTCCAACATTGATTTTTTGTTCCTTTTTTTACCTCTTCAAAACTCCACAATTTTTTTTTTTTTTTTTTACCTCTTCAAAACTCCAAATTTTTTTTTTTTTTTTTTACCTCTTCAAAACTCCAATTTTTTTTTTTTTTTTACCTCTTCAAAACTCCAACTTTTTTTTTTTTTTACCTCTTCAAAACTCCAACATTTTTTTTTTTTTACCTCTTCAAAACTCCAACATTGATTTTTTGTTCCTTTTTTTACCTCTTCAAAACTCCAACATTGATTTTTTGTTCCTTTTTTTACCTCTTCAAAACTCAATTTTTTTTTTTTTTTTTTTTTACCTCTTCAAAACTCCAACATTGATTTTTTGTTCCTTTTTTTACCTCTTCAAAACTCAATTTTTTTTTATTTTTTTTTTTACCTCTTCAAAACTCCAACATTGATTTTTTGTTCCTTTTTTTACCTCTTCAAAACTCCAATTTTTTTTTTTTTTTTTACCTCTTCAAAACTCCAACTTTTTTTTTTTTTTTTACCTCTTCAAAATTCTACAATTTTTTTTTTTTTTTTTTTTTACCTCTTCAAAACTCCAACATTGATTTTTTGTTCATTTTTTTACCTCTTCAAAACTCCACAATTTTTTTTTTTTTTTTTTTTTACCTCTTCAAAACTCCAACATTGATTTTTTGTTCCTTTTTTTACCTCTTCAAAACTCCACAATTTTTTTTTTTTTTTTTTTTTACCTCTTCAAAACTCCAACTTTTTTTTTTTTTTTACCTCTTCAAAACTCAATTTTTTTTTTTTTTTTTTTACCTCTTCAAAACTCCACAATTTTTTTTTTTTTTTTTTTACCTCTTCAAAACTCCAATTTTTTTTTTTTTTTTACCTCTTCAAAACTCCAACTTTTTTTTTTTTTTACCTCTTCAAAACTCCAACATTGATTTTTTGTTCCTTTTTTTACCTCTTCAAAACTCCACAATTTTTTTTTTTTTTTTTTTTTACCTCTTCAAAACTCCAACTTTTTTTTTTTTTTTACCTCTTCAAAACTCAATTTTTTTTTATTTTTTTTACCTCTTCAAAACTCCACAATTTTTTTTTTTTTTTTTTACCTCTTCAAAACTCCAATTTTTTTTTTTTTTTTACCTCTTCAAAACTCCAACTTTTTTTTTTTTTTACCTCTTCAAAACTCCAACATTGATTTTTTGTTCCTTTTTTTACCTCTTCAAAACTCCACAATTTTTTTTTTTTTTTTTTTTTTACCTCTTCAAAACTCCAACATTGATTTTTTGTTCCTTTTTTTACCTCTTCAAAACTCCACAATTTTTTTTTTTTTTTTTTTTACCTCTTCAAAACTCCAATTTTTTTTTTTTTACCTCTTCAAAACTCCAACTTTTTTTTTTTTTACCTCTTCAAAACTCCAACATTTTTTTTTTTTTTACCTCTTCAAAACTCCAACATTGATTTTTTGTTCCTTTTTTTACCTCTTCAAAACTCCACAATTTTTTTTATTATTTTTTTTTACCTCTTCAAAACTCCAACATTGATTTTTTGTTCCTTTTTTTACCTCTTCAAAACTCCAAATTTTTTTTTTTTTTTTTTTACCTCTTCAAAACTCAATTTTTTTTTATTTTTTTTTACCTCTTCAAAACTCCAACTTTTTTTTTTTTTTTTACCTCTTCAAAACTCTACAATTTTTTTTTTTTTTTTTTTTTTACCTCTTCAAAACTCCAACTTTTTTTTTTTTTACCTCTTCAAAACTCCAACTTTTTTTTTTTTTTTTTTTACCTCTTCAAAACTCCAACATTGATTTTTTGTTCCTTTTTTTACCTCTTCAAAACTCCACAATTTTTTTTTTTATTTTTTTTTTACCTCTTCAAAACTCCAACATTGATTTTTTGTTCCTTTTTTTACCTCTTCAAAACTCCACAATTTTTTTTTTTTTTTTTTTTTACCTCTTCAAAACTCCAACTTTTTTTTTTTTTTTACCTCTTCAAAACTCAATTTTTTTTTTTTTTTTTACCTCTTCAAAACTCCACAATTTTTTTTTTTTTTTTACCTCTTCAAAACTCCAAATTTTTTTTTTTTTTTTTTACCTCTTCAAAACTCCAATTTTTTTTTTTTTTACCTCTTCAAAACTCCAACTTTTTTTTTTTTTTACCTCTTCAAAACTCCATTTTTTTTTTTTTTACCTCTTCAAAACTCCAACATTGATTTTTTGTTCCTTTTTTTACCTCTTCAAAACTCCACAATTTTTTTTTTTTTTTTTTTTTACCTCTTCAAAACTCATTTTTTTTAATTATTTTTTTTTACCTCTTCAAAACTCCAACATTGATTTTTTGTTCCTTTTTTTACCTCTTCAAAACTCCAAATTTTTTTTTTTTTTTTTTTTACCTCTACAAAACTCAATTTTTTTTTTTTTTTTTTACCTCTTCAAACTCCAACTTTTTTTTTTTTTTTTTACCTCTTCAAAACTCCAAATTTTTTTTTTTTTTTTTTACCTCTTCAAAACTCCAATTTTTTTTTTTTTTTACCTCTTCAAAACTCCAACTTTTTTTTTTTTTTACCTCTTCAAAACTCCAACATTTTTTTTTTTTTTACCTCTTCAAAACTCCAACATTGATTTTTTGTTCCTTTTTTTACCTCTTCAAAACTCCAACATTGATTTTTTGTTCCTTTTTTTACCTCTTCAAAACTCAATTTTTTTTTTTTTTTTTTTTTTACCTCTTCAAAACTCCAACATTGATTTTTTGTTCCTTTTTTTACCTCTTCAAAACTCAATTTTTTTTTATTTTTTTTTTTACCTCTTCAAAACTCCAACATTGATTTTTTGTTCCTTTTTTTACCTCTTCAAAACTCCAATTTTTTTTTTTTTTTTTACCTCTTCAAAACTCCAACTTTTTTTTTTTTTTTTACCTCTTCAAAATTCTACAATTTTTTTTTTTTTTTTTTTTTACCTCTTCAAAACTCCAACATTGAT
>NW_028258543.1:0-25000 GCF_982586985.1 Callionymus lyra | reverse complement strand
AATTTTTTTTTTTTTTTTTTTTTACCTCTTCAAAACTCCAACATTGATTTTTTGTTCCTTTTTTTACCTCTTCAAAACTCAATTTTTTTTATTTTTTTTTTACCTCTTCAAAACTCCAACATTGATTTTTTGTTCCTTTTTTTACCTCTTCAAAACTCCAATTTTTTTTTTTTTTTTTACCTCTTCAAAACTCCAACTTTTTTTTTTTTTTTTACCTCTTCAAAATTCTACAATTTTTTTTTTTTTTTTTTTTTACCTCTTCAAAACTCCAACATTGATTTTTTGTTCATTTTTTTACCTCTTCAAAACTCCACAATTTTTTTTTTTTTTTTTTTTTACCTCTTCAAAACTCCAACATTGATTTTTTGTTCCTTTTTTTACCTCTTCAAAACTCCACAATTTTTTTTTTTTTTTTTTTTTACCTCTTCAAAACTCCAACTTTTTTTTTTTTTTACCTCTTCAAAACTCAATTTTTTTTTTTTTTTTTACCTCTTCAAAACTCCACAATTTTTTTTTTTTTTTTTTTACCTCTTCAAAACTCCAATTTTTTTTTTTTTTTACCTCTTCAAAACTCCAACTTTTTTTTTTTTTTACCTCTTCAAAACTCCAACATTGATTTTTTGTTCCTTTTTTTACCTCTTCAAAACTCCACAATTTTTTTTTTTTTTTTTTTTTACCTCTTCAAAACTCCAACATTGATTTTTTGTTCCTTTTTTTACCTCTTCAAAACTCCACAATTTTTTTTTTTTTTTTTTTTACCTCTTCAAAACTCCAATTTTTTTTTTTTTACCTCTTCAAAACTCCAACTTTTTTTTTTTTTACCTCTTCAAAACTCCAACATTTTTTTTTTTTTTACCTCTTCAAAACTCCAACATTGATTTTTTGTTCCTTTTTTTACCTCTTCAAAACTCCACAATTTTTTTTATTATTTTTTTTTACCTCTTCAAAACTCCAACATTGATTTTTTGTTCCTTTTTTTACCTCTTCAAAACTCCAAATTTTTTTTTTTTTTTTTTACCTCTTCAAAACTCAATTTTTTTTATTTTTTTTTACCTCTTCAAAACTCCAACTTTTTTTTTTTTTTTTTACCTCTTCAAAACTCTACAATTTTTTTTTTTTTTTTTTTTTTACCTCTTCAAAACTCCAACTTTTTTTTTTTTTACCTCTTCAAAACTCCAACTTTTTTTTTTTTTTTTTTTTACCTCTTCAAAACTCCAACATTGATTTTTTGTTCCTTTTTTTACCTCTTCAAAACTCCACAATTTTTTTTTTTATTTTTTTTTTACCTCTTCAAAACTCCAACATTGATTTTTTGTTCCTTTTTTTACCTCTTCAAAACTCCACAATTTTTTTTTTTTTTTTTTTTACCTCTTCAAAACTCCAACTTTTTTTTTTTTTTTACCTCTTCAAAACTCAATTTTTTTTTTTTTTTTTACCTCTTCAAAACTCCACAATTTTTTTTTTTTTTTTACCTCTTCAAAACTCCAATTTTTTTTTTTTTTTACCTCTTCAAAACTCCAACTTTTTTTTTTTTTTACCTCTTCAAAACTCCATTTTTTTTTTTTTTACCTCTTCAAAACTCCAACATTGATTTTTTGTTCCTTTTTTTACCTCTTCAAAACTCCACAATTTTTTTTATTTTTTTTTTTTACCTCTTCAAAACTCATTTTTTTTAATTATTTTTTTTTACCTCTTCAAAACTCCAACATTGATTTTTTGTTCCTTTTTTTACCTCTTCAAAACTCCAAATTTTTTTTTTTTTTTTTTTACCTCTACAAAACTCAATTTTTTTTTTTTTTTTTTACCTCTTCAAACTCCAACTTTTTTTTTTTTTTTTTACCTCTTCAAAACTCTACAATTTTTTTTTTTTTTTTTTTTTTACCTCTTCAAAACTCCAACTTTTTTTTTTTTTACCTCTTCAAAACTCCAACTTTTTTTTTTTTTTTTTTACCTCTTCAAAACTCCAACATTGATTTTTTGTTCCTTTTTTTACCTCTTCAAAACTCCACAATTTTTTTTTTTTTTTTTTTTTACCTCTTCAAAACTCCAACATTGATTTTTTGTTCCTTTTTTTACCTCTTCAAAATTCCAAATTTTTTTTTCTTTTTTTTTACCTCTTCAAAACTCAATTTTTTTTTTTTTTTTTTTACCTCTTCAAAACTACAACTTTTTTTTTTTTTTTTACCTCTTCAAAACTCTACAATTTTTTTTTTTTTTTTTTTTTACCTCTTCAAAACTCCAACATTGATTTTTTGTTCCTTTTTTTACCTCTTCAAAACTCCACAATTTTTTTTTTACCTCTTCAAAACTCCAACTTTTTTTTTTTTTTTTTTACCTCTTCAAAACTCCAACATTGATTTTTTGTTCCTTTTTTTACCTCTTCAAAACTCTTTTTTTTTTTACCTCTTCAAAACTCCAACTTTTTTTTTTTTTTTTTTTACCTCTTCAAAACTCCATTTTTTTTTTTTTTTACCTCTTCAAAACTCCAAATTTTTTTTTTTTTACCTCTTCAAAACTCCTAAATTTTTTTTTTTTTTTTTTAACCTCTTCAAAACTCCAATATTGATTTTTTGTTCCTTTTTTTACCTCTTCAAAACTCCAACATTGATTTTTTGTTCCTTTTTTTACCTCTTCAAAACTCTTTTTTTTTTTACCTCTTCAAAACTCCACAATTTTTTTTTTTTTTTTTTACCTCTTCAAAACTCCATTTTTTTTTTTTTTACCTCTTCAAAACTCCAAATTTTTTTTTTTTTACCTCTTCAAAACTCCTAAATTTTTTTTTTTTTTTTTAACCTCTTCAAAACTCCAACATTGATTTTTTGTTCCTTTTTTTACCTCTTCAAAACTCCAAATTTTTTTTTTTTTTTTTTTTACCTCTTCAAAACTCCAACATTTTTTTTTTTTTTTTACCTCTTCAAAACTCTACAGTTTTTTTTTTTTTTTTTTTTTTACCTCTTCAAAAATCCTTTTTTTTTTTTTTTTACCTCTTCAAAACTCCAACATTGATTTTTTGTTCCTTTTTTTACCTCTTCAAAACTCAATTTTTTTTTTTTTTTTTTTTACCTCTTCAAAACTCCAACATTGATTTTTTGTTCCTTTTTTTACCTCTTCAAAACTCCAATTTTTTTTTTTTTTTTTTACCTCTTCAAAACTCCAACTTTTTTTTTTTTTTTTACCTCTTCAAAATTCTACAATTTTTTTTTTTTTTTTTTTTTACCTCTTCAAAACTCCAACTTTTTTTTTTTTTTACCTCTTCAAAACTCCAACATTGATTTTTTGTTCCTTTTTTAACCTCTTCAAAACTCCACAATTTTTTTTTTATTTTTTTTTTACCTCTTCAAAACTCCAACATTGATTTTTTGTTCCTTTTTTTACCTCTTCAAAACTCCACAATTTTTTTTTTTTTTTTTTTTTACCTCTTCAAAACTCCACCTTTTTTTTTTTTTTACCTCTTCAAAACTCCAATTTTTTTTTTTTTTACCTCTTCAAAACTCCAACATTTTTTTTTTTTTTACCTCTTCAAAACTCCAACATTGATTTTTTGTTCCTTTTTTTACCTCTTCAAAACTCCAACTTTTTTTTTTTTTTTTACCTCTTCAAAACTCTACAATTTTTTTTTTTTTTTTTTTTACCTCTTCAAAACTCCAACTTTTTTTTTTTTTTTTTTTACCTCTTCAAAACTCCAACATTGATTTTTTGTTCCTTTTTTTACCTCTTCAAAACTCCACAATTTTTTTTTTACCTCTTCAAAACTCCAACTTTTTTTTTTTTTTTTTTTACCTCTTCAAAACTCCAACATTGATATTTTGTTCCTTTTTTTACCTCTTCAAAACTCTTTTTTTTTTTACCTCTTCAAAACTCCACAATTTTTTTTTTTTTTTTTTTACCTCTTCAAAACTCCAATTTTTTTTTTTTTTTTTTTACCTCTTCAAAACTCCATTTTTTTTTTTTTTTACCTCTTCAAAACTCCAAATTTTTTTTTTTTACCTCTTCAAAACTCCTAAATTTTTTTATTTTTTTTTTAACCTCTTCAAAACTCCAACATTGATTTTTTGTTCCTTTTTTTACCTCTTCAAAACTCCAAATTTTTTTTTTTTTTTTTTTTACCTCTTCAAAACTCCAAGATTTTTTTTTTTTTTACCTCTTCAAAACTCTACAGTTTTTTTTTTTTTTTTTTTTTTTACCTCTTCAAAAATCCATTTTTTTTTTTTTTTACCTCTTCAAAACTCCAACATTGATTTTTTGTTCCTTTTTTTACCTCTTCAAAACTCAATTTTTTTTTTTTTTTTTTTTACCTCTTCAAAACTCCAACATTGATTTTTTGTTCCTTTTTTTACCTCTTCAAAACTCCAATTTTTTTATTTTTTTTTTACCTCTTCAAAACTCCAACTTTTTTTTTTTTTTTTACCTCTTCAAAATTCTACAATTTTTTTTTATTTTTTTTTTTACCTCTTCAAAACTCCAACTTTTTTTTTTTTTTACCTCTTCAAAACTCCAACATTGATTTTTTGTTCCTTTTTTTACCTCTTCAAAACTCCACAATTTTTTTTTTTTTTTTTTTTACCTCTTCAAAACTCCAATTTTTTTTTTTTTTTTTACCTCTTCAAAACTCCAACTTTTTTTTTTTTTTTTACCTCTTCAAAATTCTACAATTTTTTTTTTTTTTTTTTTTTACCTCTTCAAAACTCCAACATTGATTTTTTGTTCATTTTTTTACCTCTTCAAAACTCCACAATTTTTTTTTTTTTTTTTTTTTACCTCTTCAAAACTCCAACATTGATTTTTTGTTCCTTTTTTTACCTCTTCAAAACTCCACAATTTTTTTTTTTTTTTTTTTTTACCTCTTCAAAACTCCAACTTTTTTTTTTTTTTTACCTCTTCAAAACTCAATTTTTTTTTTTTTTTTTTACCTCTTCAAAACTCCACAATTTTTTTTTTTTTTTTTTTACCTCTTCAAAACTCCAATTTTTTTTTTTTTTTTACCTCTTCAAAACTCCAACTTTTTTTTTTTTTTACCTCTTCAAAACTCCAACATTGATTTTTTGTTCCTTTTTTTACCTCTTCAAAACTCCACAATTTTTTTTTTTTTTTTTTTTTACCTCTTCAAAACTCCAACATTGATTTTTTGTTCCTTTTTTTACCTCTTCAAAACTCCACAATTTTTTTTTTTTTTTTTTTACCTCTTCAAAACTCCAATTTTTTTTTTTTTACCTCTTCAAAACTCCAACTTTTTTTTTTTTTTACCTCTTCAAAACTCCAACATTTTTTTTTTTTTACCTCTTCAAAACTCCAACATTGATTTTTTGTTCCTTTTTTTACCTCTTCAAAACTCCACAATTTTTTTTATTATTTTTTTTACCTCTTCAAAACTCCAACATTGATTTTTTGTTCCTTTTTTTACCTCTTCAAAACTCCAAATTTTTTTTTTTTTTTTTTACCTCTTCAAAACTCAATTTTTTTTATTTTTTTTTACCTCTTCAAAACTCCAACTTTTTTTTTTTTTTTTACCTCTTCAAAACTCTACAATTTTTTTTTTTTTTTTTTTTTTTACCTCTTCAAAACTCCAACTTTTTTTTTTTTTACCTCTTCAAAACTCCAACTTTTTTTTTTTTTTTTTTTACCTCTTCAAAACTCCAACATTGATTTTTTGTTCCTTTTTTTACCTCTTCAAAACTCCACAATTTTTTTTTTTATTTTTTTTTTACCTCTTCAAAACTCCAACATTGATTTTTTGTTCCTTTTTTTACCTCTTCAAAACTCCACAATTTTTTTTTTTTTTTTTTTTTACCTCTTCAAAACTCCAACTTTTTTTTTTTTTTTACCTCTTCAAAACTCAATTTTTTTTTTTTTTTTTACCTCTTCAAAACTCCACAATTTTTTTTTTTTTTTTACCTCTTCAAAACTCCAAATTTTTTTTTTTTTTTTTTACCTCTTCAAAACTCCAATTTTTTTTTTTTTTTACCTCTTCAAAACTCCAACTTTTTTTTTTTTTTACCTCTTCAAAACTCCATTTTTTTTTTTTTTACCTCTTCAAAACTCCAACATTGATTTTTTGTTCCTTTTTTTACCTCTTCAAAACTCCACAATTTTTTTTATTTTTTTTTTTTACCTCTTCAAAACTCCAACTTTTTATTTTTTTTTACCTCTTCAAAACTCATTTTTTTTAATTATTTTTTTTTACCTCTTCAAAACTCCAACATTGATTTTTTGTTCCTTTTTTTACCTCTTCAAAACTCCAAATTTTTTTTTTTTTTTTTTTTACCTCTACAAAACTCAATTTTTTTTTTTTTTTTTTACCTCTTCAAACTCCAACTTTTTTTTTTTTTTTTTACCTCTTCAAAACTCTACAATTTTTTTTTTTTTTTTTTTTTTACCTCTTCAAAACTCCAACTTTTTTTTTTTTTACCTCTTCAAAACTCCAACTTTTTTTTTTTTTTTTTTACCTCTTCAAAACTCCAACATTGATTTTTTGTTCCTTTTTTTACCTCTTCAAAACTCCACAATTTTTTTTTTTTTTTTTTTTTACCTCTTCAAAACTCCAACATTGATTTTTTGTTCCTTTTTTTACCTCTTCAAAATTCCAAATTTTTTTTTCTTTTTTTTTACCTCTTCAAAACTCAATTTTTTTTTTTTTTTTTTTACCTCTTCAAAACTACAACTTTTTTTTTTTTTTTTACCTCTTCAAAACTCTACAATTTTTTTTTTTTTTTTTTTTACCTCTTCAAAACTCCAACATTGATTTTTTGTTCCTTTTTTTACCTCTTCAAAACTCCACAATTTTTTTTTTACCTCTTCAAAACTCCAACTTTTTTTTTTTTTTTTTTTTACCTCTTCAAAACTCCAACATTGATTTTTTGTTCCTTTTTTTACCTCTTCAAAACTCTTTTTTTTTTTACCTCTTCAAAACTCCACAATTTTTTTTTTTTTTTTTTTACCTCTTCAAAACTCCAACTTTTTTTTTTTTTTTTTTTACCTCTTCAAAACTCCATTTTTTTTTTTTTTTACCTCTTCAAAACTCCAAATTTTTTTTTTTTTACCTCTTCAAAACTCCTAAATTTTTTTTTTTTTTTTTTAACCTCTTCAAAACTCCAACATTGATTTTTTGTTCCTTTTTTTACCTCTTCAAAATTCCAAATTTTTTTTTCTTTTTTTTACCTCTTCAAAACTCAATTTTTTTTTTTTTTTTTTTTACCTCTTCAAAACTCTACAATTTTTTTTTTTTTTTTTTTTACCTCTTCAAAACTCCAACATTGATTTTTTGTTCCTTTTTTTACCTCTTCAAAACTCCACAATTTTTTTTTTACCTCTTCAAAACTCCAACTTTTTTTTTTTTTTTTTTTACCTCTTCAAAACTCCAACATTGATTTTTTGTTCCTTTTTTTACCTCTTCAAAACTCTTTTTTTTTTTTTTTTTTTTACCTCTTCAAAAATCCATTTTTTTTTTTTTTTACCTCTTCAAAACTCCAACATTGATTTTTTGTTCCTTTTTTTACCTCTTCAAAACTCAATTTTTTTTTTTTTTTTTTTTTACCTCTTCAAAACTCCAACATTGATTTTTTGTTCCTTTTTTTACCTCTTCAAAACTCCAATTTTTTTTTTTTTTTTTACCTCTTCAAAACTCCAACTTTTTTTTTTTTTTTTACCTCTTCAAAATTCTACAATTTTTTTTTTTTTTTTTTTTTACCTCTTCAAAACTCCAACTTTTTTTTTTTTTTACCTCTTCAAAACTCCAACATTGATTTTTTGTTCCTTTTTTTACCTCTTCAAAACTCCACATTTTTTTTTTTTTTTTTTTTTTACCTCTTCAAAACTCCAACATTGATTTTTTGTTCCTTTTTTTACCTCTTCAAAACTCCACAATTTTTTTAATTTATTTTTTTTACCTCTTCAAAACTCCACCTTTTTTTTTTTTTTACCTCTTCAAAACTCCAATTTTTTTTTTTTTTACCTCTTCAAAACTCCAACATTTTTTTTTTTTTTACCTCTTCAAAACTCCAACATTGATTTTTTGTTCCTTTTTTTACCTCTTCAAAACTCCAACTTTTTTTTTTTTTTTTACCTCTTCAAAACTCTACAATTTTTTTTTTTTTTTTTTTTTACCTCTTCAAAACTCCAACTTTTTTTTTTTTTTTTTTTACCTCTTCAAAACTCCAACATTGATTTTTTGTTCCTTTTTTTACCTCTTCAAAACTCCACAATTTTTTTTTTACCTCTTCAAAACTCCAACTTTTTTTTTTTTTTTTTTTACCTCTTCAAAACTCCAACATTGATTTTTTGTTCCTTTTTTTACCTCTTCAAAACTCTTTTTTTTTTTACCTCTTCAAAACTCCACAATTTTTTTTTTTTTTTTTTTACCTCTTCAAAACTCCAATTTTTTTTTTTTTTTTTACCTCTTCAAAACTCCATTTTTTTTTTTTTTTACCTCTTCAAAACTCCAAATTTTTTTTTTTTTACCTCTTCAAAACTCCAAATTTTTTTTTTTTTTTTTTTTACCTCTTCAAAACTCCAACATTTTTTTTTTTTTTTACCTCTTCAAAACTCTACAGTTTTTTTTTTTGTTTTTTTTTTACCTCTTCAAAAATCCATTTTTTTTTTTTTACCTCTTCAAAACTCCAACATTGATTTTTTGTTCCTTTTTTTACCTCTTCAAAACTCAATTTTTTTTTTTTTTTTTTTTTTACCTCTTCAAAACTCCAACATTGATTTTTTGTTCCTTTTTTTACCTCTTCAAAACTCCAATTTTTTTTTTTTTTTTTTACCTCTTCAAAACTCCAACTTTTTTTTTTTTTTTTACCTCTTCAAAATTCTACAATTTTTTTTTTTTTTTTTTTTTACCTCTTCAAAACTCCAACTTTTTTTTTTTTTTACCTCTTCAAAACTCCAACATTGATTTTTTGTTCCTTTTTTTACCTCTTCAAAACTCCACAATTTTTTTTTTTTTTTTTTTTTACCTCTTCAAAACTCCAACATTGATTTTTTGTTCCTTTTTTTACCTCTTCAAAACTCCACAATTTTTTTTATTTTTTTTTTTTACCTGTTCAAAACTCCACCTTTTTTTTTTTTTTACCTCTTCAAAACTCCAATTTTTTTTTTTTTTACCTCTTCAAAACTCCAACTTTTTTTTTTTTTACCTCTTCAAAACTCCAACATTTTTTTTTTTTTTACCTCTTCAAAACTCCAACATTGATTTTTTGTTCCTTTTTTTACCTCTTCAAAACTCCAACTTTTTTTTTTTTTTTACCTCTCCAAAACTCTACAATTTTTTTTTTTTTTTTTTTTTACCTCTTCAAAACTCCAACTTTTTTTTTTTTTTTTTTTACCTCTTCAAAACTCCAACATTGATTTTTTGTTCCTTTTTTTACCTCTTCAAAACTCTTTTTTTTTTTTTTTACCTCTTCAAAACTCCAAATTTTATTTTTTTTACCTCTTCAAAACTCCTAAATTTTTTTTTTTTTTTTTTAACCTCTTCAAAACTCCAACATTGATTTTTTGTTCCTTTTTTTACCTCTTCAAAACTCCAAATTTTTTTTTTTTTTTTTTTACCTCTTCAAAACTCCAACATTTTTTTTTTTTTTTACCTCTTCAAAACTCTACAGTTTTTTTTTTTTTTTTTTTTTTACCTCTTCAAAAATCCATTTTTTTTTTTTTTTACCTCTTCAAAACTCCAACATTGATTTTTTGTTCCTTTTTTTACCTCTTCAAAACTCAATTTTTTTTTTTTTTTTTTTTTACCTCTTCAAAACTCCAACATTGATTTTTTGTTCCTTTTTTTACCTCTTCAAAACTCCATTTTTTTTTTTTTTTTTTTACCTCTTCAAAACTCCAACTTTTTTTTTTTTTTTACCTCTTCAAAATTCTACAATTTTTTTTTTTTTTTTTTTTTACCTCTTCAAAACTCCAACTTTTTTTTTTTTTTACCTCTTCAAAACTCCAACATTGATTTTTTGTTCCTTTTTTTACCTCTTCAAAACTCCACAATTTTTTTTATTTTTTTTTTTTACCTCTTCAAAACTCCACCTTTTTTTTTTTTTACCTCTTCAAAACTCCAATTTTTTTTTTTTTTACCTCTTCAAAACTCCAACTTTTTTTTTTTTTACCTCTTCAAAACTCCAACATTTTTTTTTTTTTTACCTCTTCAAAACTCCAACATTGATTTTTTGTTCCTTTTTTTACCTCTTCAAAACTCCAACATTGATTTTTTGTTCCTTTTTTTACCTCTTCAAAACTCAATTTTTTTTTTTTTTTTTTTTACCTCTTCAAAACTCCAACATTGATTTTTTGTTCCTTTTTTTACCTCTTCAAAACTCCAAATTTTTTTTTTTTTTTTACCTCTTCAAAACTCCAATTTTTTTTTTTTTTTACCTCTTCAAAATTCTACAATTTTTTTTTTTTTTTTTTTTTACCTCTTCAAAACTCCAACTTTTTTTTTTTTTTACCTCTTCAAAACTCCAACATTGATTTTTTGTTCCTTTTTTTACCTCTTCAAAACTCCACAATTTTTTTTTTTTTTTTTTTTTACCTCTTCAAAACTCCAACATTGATTTTTTGTTCCTTTTTTTACCTCTTCAAAACTCCACAATTTTTTTTATTTTTTTTTTTTACCTCTTCAAAACTCCAACTTTTTTTTTTTTTTTACCTCTTCAAAACTCAATTTTTTTTTTCTTTTTTTTTACCTCTTCAAAACTCCACAATTTTTTTTTTTTTTTTTTTACCTCTTCAAAACTCCAAATTTTTTATTTATTTTTTTTACCTCTTCAAAACTCCAATTTTTTTTTTTTTTTTACCTCTTCAAAACTCCAACTTTTTTTTTTTTTTACCTCTTCAAAACTCCAACATTGATTTTTTGTTCCTTTTTTTACCTCTTCAAAACTCAAAATTTTTTTTTCTTTTTTTTTACCTCTTCAAAACTCAATTTTTTTTTTTTTTTTTACCTCTTCAAAACTCCAACTTTTTTTTTTTTTTTTACCTCTTCAAAACTCTACAATTTTTTTTTTTTTTTTTTTTTACCTCTTCAAAACTCCAACATTGATTTGTTGTTCCTTTTTTTACCTCTTCAAAACTCCACAATTTTTTTTTACCTCTTCAAAACTCCAACTTTTTTTTTTTTTTTTTTTACCTCTTCAAAACTCCAACATTGATTTTTTGTTCCTTTTTTTACCTCTTCAAAACTCTTTTTTTTTTTACCTCTTCAAAACTCCACAATTTTTTTTTTTTTTTTTTACCTCTTCAAAACTCCAAATTTTTTTTTTTTTTTTTACCTCTTCAAAACTCCAATTTTTTTTTTTTTACCTCTTCAAAACTCCAATTTTTTTTTTTTTTTACCTCTTCAAAACTCCTAAATTTTTTTTTTTTTTTTTTTAACCTCTTCAAAACTCCAACATTGATTTTTTGTTCCTTTTTTTACCTCTTCAAAACTCCAAATTTTTATTTTTTATTTTTTTACCTCTTCAAAACTCCAACATTTTTTTTTTTTTTTACCTCTTCAAAACTCTACAGTTTTTTTTTTTTTTTTTTTTTTACCTCTTCAAAACTCTTTTTTTTTTTTTTTACCTCTTCAAAACTCCAACATTGATTTTTTGTTCCTTTTTTTACCTCTTCAAAACTCCAACTTTTTTTTTTTTTTTACCTCTTCAAAACTCAATTTTTTTAAATTTTTTTTTACCTCTTCAAAACTCCAACATTGATTTTTTTTTTTTTTTTTACCTCTTCAAAACTCCATTTTTTTTTTTTTTACCTCTTCAAAACTCCAACATTGATTTTTTGTTCCTTTTTTTACCTCTTCAAAACTCCAACTTTTTTTTTTTTTTTACCTCTTCAAAACTCAATTTTTTTTAATTTTTTTTTACCTCTTCAAAACTCCAACATTGATTTTTTTTTTTTTTTTTACCTCTTCAAAACTCCAACTTTTTTTTTTTTTTTACCTCTTCAAAACTCCAAGATTGATTTTTTGTTCCTTTTTTTACCTCTTCAAAACTCCAAATTTTTTTTTTTTTTTTTACCTCTTCAAAACTCCAATTTTTTTTTTTTTTACCTCTTCAAAACTCCAATTTTTTTTTTTTTTTACCTCTTCAAAACTCCTAAATTTTTTTTTTTTTTTTTTTAACCTCTTCAAAACTCCAACATTGATTTTTTGTTCCTTTTTTTACCTCTTCAAAACTCCAAATTTTTATTTTTATTTTTTTACCTCTTCAAAACTCCAACATTTTTTTTTTTTTTACCTCTTCAAAACTCTACAGTTTTTTTTTTTTTTTTTTTTTTACCTCTTCAAAACTCTTTTTTTTTTTTTTTACCTCTTCAAAACTCCAACATTGATTTTTTGTTCCTTTTTTTACCTCTTCAAAACTCCAACTTTTTTTTTTTTTTTACCTCTTCAAAACTCAATTTTTTTTAATTTTTTTTTACCTCTTCAAAACTCCAACATTGATTTTTTTTTTTTTTTTTACCTCTTCAAAACTCCATTTTTTTTTTTTTTTACCTCTTCAAAACTCCAACATTGATTTTTTGTTCCTTTTTTTACCTCTTCAAAACTCCAACTTTTTTTTTTTTTTTACCTCTTCAAAACTCAATTTTTTTTAATTTTTTTTTACCTCTTCAAAACTCCAACATTGATTTTTTTTTTTTTTTTTACCTCTTCAAAACTCCAACTTTTTTTTTTTTTTTACCTCTTCAAAACTCCAAGATTGATTTTTTGTTCCTTTTTTTACCTCTTCAAAACTCCAAATTTTTTTTTTTTTTTTTTTACCTCTTCAAAACTCCAATTTTTTTTTTTTACCTCTTCAAAACTCCAACTTTTTTTTTTTTTTACCTCTTCAAAACTCCAACATTGATTTTTTGTTCCTTTTTTTACCTCTTCAAAACTCCAACTTTTTTTTTTTTTTTACCTCTTCAAAACTCAATTTTTTTAAATTTTTTTTTACCTCTTCAAAACTCCAACATTGATTTTTTTTTTTTTTTTTACCTCTTCAAAACTCCATTTTTTTTTTTTTTACCTCTTCAAAACTCCAACATTGATTTTTTGTTCCTTTTTTTACCTCTTCAAAACTCCAACTTTTTTTTTTTTTTTACCTCTTCAAAACTCAATTTTTTTTAATTTTTTTTTACCTCTTCAAAACTCCAACATTGATTTTTTTTTTTTTTTTTACCTCTTCAAAACTCCAACTTTTTTTTTTTTTTTACCTCTTCAAAACTCCAAGATTGATTTTTTGTTCCTTTTTTTACCTCTTCAAAACTCCAAATTTTTTTATTTTTTTTTACCTCTTCAAAACTCCAATTTTTTTTTTTTTTACCTCTTCAAAACTCCAATTTTTTTTTTTTTTTACCTCTTCAAAACTCCTAAATTTTTTTTTTTTTTTTTTTAACCTCTTCAAAACTCCAACATTGATTTTTTGTTCCTTTTTTTACCTCTTCAAAACTCCAAATTTTTATTTTTATTTTTTTACCTCTTCAAAACTCCAACATTTTTTTTTTTTTTACCTCTTCAAAACTCTACAGTTTTTTTTTTTTTTTTTTTTTTACCTCTTCAAAACTCTTTTTTTTTTTTTTTACCTCTTCAAAACTCCAACATTGATTTTTTGTTCCTTTTTTTACCTCTTCAAAACTCCAACTTTTTTTTTTTTTTTACCTCTTCAAAACTCAATTTTTTTTAATTTTTTTTTACCTCTTCAAAACTCCAACATTGATTTTTTTTTTTTTTTTTACCTCTTCAAAACTCCATTTTTTTTTTTTTTTACCTCTTCAAAACTCCAACATTGATTTTTTGTTCCTTTTTTTACCTCTTCAAAACTCCAACTTTTTTTTTTTTTTTACCTCTTCAAAACTCAATTTTTTTTAATTTTTTTTTACCTCTTCAAAACTCCAACATTGATTTTTTTTTTTTTTTTTACCTCTTCAAAACTCCAACTTTTTTTTTTTTTTTACCTCTTCAAAACTCCAAGATTGATTTTTTGTTCCTTTTTTTACCTCTTCAAAACTCCAAATTTTTTTTTTTTTTTTTTTACCTCTTCAAAACTCCAATTTTTTTTTTTTACCTCTTCAAAACTCCAACTTTTTTTTTTTTTTACCTCTTCAAAACTCCAACATTGATTTTTTGTTCCTTTTTTTACCTCTTCAAAACTCCAACTTTTTTTTTTTTTTTACCTCTTCAAAACTCAATTTTTTTAAATTTTTTTTTACCTCTTCAAAACTCCAACATTGATTTTTTTTTTTTTTTTTACCTCTTCAAAACTCCATTTTTTTTTTTTTTACCTCTTCAAAACTCCAACATTGATTTTTTGTTCCTTTTTTTACCTCTTCAAAACTCCAACTTTTTTTTTTTTTTTACCTCTTCAAAACTCAATTTTTTTTAATTTTTTTTTACCTCTTCAAAACTCCAACATTGATTTTTTTTTTTTTTTTTACCTCTTCAAAACTCCAACTTTTTTTTTTTTTTTACCTCTTCAAAACTCCAAGATTGATTTTTTGTTCCTTTTTTTACCTCTTCAAAACTCCAAATTTTTTTTTTTTTTTTTACCTCTTCAAAACTCCAATTTTTTTTTTTTTTACCTCTTCAAAACTCCAATTTTTTTTTTTTTTTACCTCTTCAAAACTCCTAAATTTTTTTTTTTTTTTTTTTAACCTCTTCAAAACTCCAACATTGATTTTTTGTTCCTTTTTTTACCTCTTCAAAACTCCAAATTTTTATTTTTATTTTTTTACCTCTTCAAAACTCCAACATTTTTTTTTTTTTTACCTCTTCAAAACTCTACAGTTTTTTTTTTTTTTTTTTTTTTACCTCTTCAAAACTCTTTTTTTTTTTTTTTACCTCTTCAAAACTCCAACATTGATTTTTTGTTCCTTTTTTTACCTCTTCAAAACTCCAACTTTTTTTTTTTTTTTACCTCTTCAAAACTCAATTTTTTTTAATTTTTTTTTACCTCTTCAAAACTCCAACATTGATTTTTTTTTTTTTTTTTACCTCTTCAAAACTCCATTTTTTTTTTTTTTTACCTCTTCAAAACTCCAACATTGATTTTTTGTTCCTTTTTTTACCTCTTCAAAACTCCAACTTTTTTTTTTTTTTTACCTCTTCAAAACTCAATTTTTTTTAATTTTTTTTTACCTCTTCAAAACTCCAACATTGATTTTTTTTTTTTTTTTACCTCTTCAAAACTCCAACTTTTTTTTTTTTTTTACCTCTTCAAAACTCCAAGATTGATTTTTTGTTCCTTTTTTTACCTCTTCAAAACTCCAAATTTTTTTTTTTTTTTTTTTACCTCTTCAAAACTCCAATTTTTTTTTTTTACCTCTTCAAAACTCCAACTTTTTTTTTTTTTTACCTCTTCAAAACTCCAACATTGATTTTTTGTTCCTTTTTTTACCTCTTCAAAACTCCAACTTTTTTTTTTTTTTTACCTCTTCAAACCTCATTTTTTTTTATTATTTTTTTTTACCTCTTCAAAACTCCAACATTGATTTTTTGTTCCTTTTTTTACCTCTTCAAAACTCCAACATTTTTTTTTTTTTTTACCTCTTCAAAACTCCAACATTGATTTTTTGTTCCTTTTTTTACCTCTTCAAAACTCAATTTTTTTTTTTTTTTTTTTTACCTCTTCAAAACTCCAACTTTTTTTTTTTTTTTTACCTCTTCAAAACTCTACAATTTTTTTTTTTTTTTTTTTTTACCTCTTCAAAACTCCAACTTTTTTTTTTCTTTTTTTTACCTCTTCAAAACTCCAACATTGATTTTTTGTTCCTTTTTTTACCTCTTCAAAACTCCACAATTTTTTTTTTACCTCTTCAAAACTCCAACTTTTTTTTTTTTTTTACCTCTTCAAACCTCATTTTTTTTTATTTTTTTTTTTTACCTCTTCAAAACTCCAACTTTTTATTTTTTTTTACCTCTTCAAACCTCATTTTTTTTTATTATTTTTTTTTACCTCTTCAAAACTCCAACATTGATTTTTTGTTCCTTTTTTTACCTCTTCAAAACTCCAACTTTTTTTTTTTTTTACCTCTTCAAAACTCCAACATTGATTTTTTGTTCCTTTTTTTACCTCTTCAAAACTCAATTTTTTTTTTTTTTTTTTTACCTCTTCAAAACTCCAACATTGATTTTTTGTCCCTTTTTTACCTCTTCAAAACTCAATTTTTTTTTTTTTTTTTTTTTACCTCTTCAAAACTCCAACATTGATTTTTTGTTCCTTTTTTTACCTCTTCAAAACTCCAACTTTTTTTTTTTTTTTACCTCTTCAAAACTCAATTTTTTTAAATTTTTTTTTACCTCTTCAAAACTCCAACATTGATTTTTTTTTTTTTTTTTACCTCTTCAAAACTCCATTTTTTTTTTTTTTACCTCTTCAAAACTCCAACATTGATTTTTTGTTCCTTTTTTTACCTCTTCAAAACTCCAACTTTTTTTTTTTTTTTACCTCTTCAAAACTCAATTTTTTTTAATTTTTTTTTACCTCTTCAAAACTCCAACATTGATTTTTTTTTTTTTTTTTACCTCTTCAAAACTCCAACTTTTTTTTTTTTTTTACCTCTTCAAAACTCCAAGATTGATTTTTTGTTCCTTTTTTTACCTCTTCAAAACTCCAAATTTTTTTTTTTTTTTTTACCTCTTCAAAACTCCAATTTTTTTTTTTTTTACCTCTTCAAAACTCCAATTTTTTTTTTTTTTTACCTCTTCAAAACTCCTAAATTTTTTTTTTTTTTTTTTTAACCTCTTCAAAACTCCAACATTGATTTTTTGTTCCTTTTTTTACCTCTTCAAAACTCCAAATTTTTATTTTTATTTTTTTACCTCTTCAAAACTCCAACATTTTTTTTTTTTTTACCTCTTCAAAACTCTACAGTTTTTTTTTTTTTTTTTTTTTTACCTCTTCAAAACTCTTTTTTTTTTTTTTTACCTCTTCAAAACTCCAACATTGATTTTTTGTTCCTTTTTTTACCTCTTCAAAACTCCAACTTTTTTTTTTTTTTTACCTCTTCAAAACTCAATTTTTTTTAATTTTTTTTTACCTCTTCAAAACTCCAACATTGATTTTTTTTTTTTTTTTTACCTCTTCAAAACTCCATTTTTTTTTTTTTTTACCTCTTCAAAACTCCAACATTGATTTTTTGTTCCTTTTTTTACCTCTTCAAAACTCCAACTTTTTTTTTTTTTTTACCTCTTCAAAACTCAATTTTTTTTAATTTTTTTTTACCTCTTCAAAACTCCAACATTGATTTTTTTTTTTTTTTTTACCTCTTCAAAACTCCAACTTTTTTTTTTTTTTTACCTCTTCAAAACTCCAAGATTGATTTTTTGTTCCTTTTTTTACCTCTTCAAAACTCCAAATTTTTTTTTTTTTTTTTTTACCTCTTCAAAACTCCAATTTTTTTTTTTTACCTCTTCAAAACTCCAACTTTTTTTTTTTTTTACCTCTTCAAAACTCCAACATTGATTTTTTGTTCCTTTTTTTACCTCTTCAAAACTCCAACTTTTTTTTTTTTTTTACCTCTTCAAAACTCAATTTTTTTAAATTTTTTTTTACCTCTTCAAAACTCCAACATTGATTTTTTTTTTTTTTTTTACCTCTTCAAAACTCCATTTTTTTTTTTTTTACCTCTTCAAAACTCCAACATTGATTTTTTGTTCCTTTTTTTACCTCTTCAAAACTCCAACTTTTTTTTTTTTTTTACCTCTTCAAAACTCAATTTTTTTTAATTTTTTTTTACCTCTTCAAAACTCCAACATTGATTTTTTTTTTTTTTTTTACCTCTTCAAAACTCCAACTTTTTTTTTTTTTTTACCTCTTCAAAACTCCAAGATTGATTTTTTGTTCCTTTTTTTACCTCTTCAAAACTCCAAATTTTTTTTTTTTTTTTTACCTCTTCAAAACTCCAATTTTTTTTTTTTTTACCTCTTCAAAACTCCAATTTTTTTTTTTTTTTACCTCTTCAAAACTCCTAAATTTTTTTTTTTTTTTTTTTAACCTCTTCAAAACTCCAACATTGATTTTTTGTTCCTTTTTTTACCTCTTCAAAACTCCAAATTTTTATTTTTATTTTTTTACCTCTTCAAAACTCCAACATTTTTTTTTTTTTTACCTCTTCAAAACTCTACAGTTTTTTTTTTTTTTTTTTTTTTACCTCTTCAAAACTCTTTTTTTTTTTTTTTACCTCTTCAAAACTCCAACATTGATTTTTTGTTCCTTTTTTTACCTCTTCAAAACTCCAACTTTTTTTTTTTTTTTACCTCTTCAAAACTCAATTTTTTTTAATTTTTTTTTACCTCTTCAAAACTCCAACATTGATTTTTTTTTTTTTTTTTACCTCTTCAAAACTCCATTTTTTTTTTTTTTTACCTCTTCAAAACTCCAACATTGATTTTTTGTTCCTTTTTTTACCTCTTCAAAACTCCAACTTTTTTTTTTTTTTTACCTCTTCAAAACTCAATTTTTTTTAATTTTTTTTTACCTCTTCAAAACTCCAACATTGATTTTTATTTTTTTTTTTTACCTCTTCAAAACTCCAACTTTTTTTTTTTTTTTACCTCTTCAAAACTCCAAGATTGATTTTTTGTTCCTTTTTTTACCTCTTCAAAACTCCAAATTTTTTTTTTTTTTTTTTTACCTCTTCAAAACTCCAATTTTTTTTTTTTACCTCTTCAAAACTCCAACTTTTTTTTTTTTTTACCTCTTCAAAACTCCAACATTGATTTTTTGTTCCTTTTTTTACCTCTTCAAAACTCCAACTTTTTTTTTTTTTTTACCTCTTCAAACCTCATTTTTTTTTATTATTTTTTTTTACCTCTTCAAAACTCCAACATTGATTTTTTGTTCCTTTTTTTACCTCTTCAAAACTCCAACATTTTTTTTTTTTTTTACCTCTTCAAAACTCCAACATTGATTTTTTGTTCCTTTTTTTACCTCTTCAAAACTCAATTTTTTTTTTTTTTTTTTTTACCTCTTCAAAACTCCAACTTTTTTTTTTTTTTTACCTCTTCAAACCTCATTTTTTTTTATTATTTTTTTTTACCTCTTCAAAACTCCAACATTGATTTTTTGTTCCTTTTTTTACCTCTTCAAAACTCCAACATTTTTTTTTTTTTTTACCTCTTCAAAACTCCAACATTGATTTTTTGTTCCTTTTTTTACCTCTTCAAAACTCAATTTTTTTTTTTTTTTTTTTACCTCTTCAAAACTCCAACTTTTTTTTTTTTTTTTACCTCTTCAAAACTCTACAATTTTTTTTTTTTTTTTTTTTTACCTCTTCAAAACTCCAACTTTTTTTTTTCTTTTTTTTACCTCTTCAAAACTCCAACATTGATTTTTTGTTCCTTTTTTTACCTCTTCAAAACTCCACAATTTTTTTTTTACCTCTTCAAAACTCCAACTTTTTTTTTTTTTTTACCTCTTCAAACCTCATTTTTTTTTATTTTTTTTTTTTACCTCTTCAAAACTCCAACTTTTTATTTTTTTTTACCTCTTCAAACCTCATTTTTTTTTATTATTTTTTTTTACCTCTTCAAAACTCCAACATTGATTTTTTGTTCCTTTTTTTACCTCTTCAAAACTCCAACTTTTTTTTTTTTTTACCTCTTCAAAACTCCAACATTGATTTTTTGTTCCTTTTTTTACCTCTTCAAAACTCAATTTTTTTTTTTTTTTTTTTTACCTCTTCAAAACTCCAACATTGATTTTTTGTCCCTTTTTTACCTCTTCAAAACTCAATTTTTTTTTTTTTTTTTTTTTACCTCTTCAAAACTCCAACATTGATTTTTTGTTCCTTTTTTTACCTCTTCAAAACTCCAACTTTTTTTTTTTTTTTACCTCTTCAAAACTCTACAATTTTTTTTTTTTTTTTTTTTTACCTCTTCAAAACTCCAACTTTTTTTTTTCTTTTTTTTACCTCTTCAAAACTCCAACATTGATTTTTTGTTCCTTTTTTTACCTCTTCAAAACTCCACAATTTTTTTTTTACCTCTTCAAAACTCCAACTTTTTTTTTTTTTTTTTTTACCTCTTCAAAACTCCAACATTGATTTTTTGTTCCTTTTTTTACCTCTTCAAAACTCTTTTTTTTTTTACCTCTTCAAAACTCCACAATTTTTTTTTTTTTTTTTACCTCTTCAAAACTCCAAATTTTTTTTTTTTTTTTTTACCTCTTCAAAACTCCAAATTTTTTTTTTTTTTACCTCTTCAAAACTCCTAAATTTTTTTTTTTTTTTTTTTACCTCTTCAAAACTCCAACATTGATTTTTTGTTCCTTTTTTTACCTCTTCAAAACTCCAAATTTTTTTTTTTTTTTTTTTACCTCTTCAAAACTCCAACATTTTTTTTTTTTTTTACCTCTTCAAAACTACAGTTTTTTTTTTTTTTTTTTTTTACCTCTTCAAAAATCCATTTTTTTTTTTTTTACCTCTTCAAAACTCCAACATTGATTTTTTGTTCCTTTTTTTACCTCTTCAAAACTCCAACTTTTTTTTTTTTTTTACCTCTTCAAAACTCAATTTTTTTTAATTTTTTTTTACCTCTTCAAAACTCCAACATTGATTTTTTTTTTTTTTTTTACCTCTTCAAAATTCTACAATTTTTTTTTATTTTTTTTTTTACCTCTTCAAAACTCCAACTTTTTTTTTTTTTTACCTCTTCAAAACTCCAACATTGATTTTTTGTTCCTTTTTTTACCTCTTCAAAACTCCACAATTTTTTTTTTTTTTTTTTTTTTTACCTCTTCAAAACTCCAACATTGATTTTTTGTTCCTTTTTTTACCTCTTCAAAACTCCACAATTTTTTTTATTTTTTTTTTTTACCTCTTCAAAACTCCAACTTTTTTTTTTTTTTTACCTCTTCAAAACTCAATTTTTTTTCTTTTTTTTTACCTCTTCAAAACTCCACAATTTTTTTTTTTTTTTTTTTACCTCTTCAAAACTCCAAATTTTTTATTTATTTTTTTTACCTCTTCAAAACTCCAATTTTTTTTTTTTTTTTACCTCTTCAAAACTCCAACTTTTTTTTTTTTTTACCTCTTCAAAACTCCAACATTGATTTTTTGTTCCTTTTTTTACCTCTTCAAAACTCAAAATTTTTTTTTCTTTTTTTTTACCTCTTCAAAACTCAATTTTTTTTTTTTTTTTTTACCTCTTCAAAACTCCAACTTTTTTTTTTTTTTTTACCTCTTCAAAACTCCAACATTGATTTGTTGTTCCTTTTTTTACCTCTTCAAAACTCCACAATTTTTTTTTACCTCTTCAAAACTCCAACTTTTTTTTTTTTTTTTTTTACCTCTTCAAAACTCCAACATTGATTTTTTGTTCCTTTTTTTACCTCTTCAAAACTCTTTTTTTTTTTACCTCTTCAAAACTCCACAATTTTTTTTTTTTTTTTTTACCTCTTCAAAACTCCAAATATTTTTTTTTTTTTTTACCTCTTCAAAACTCCAATTTTTTTTTTTTTTACCTCTTCAAAACTCCAATTTTTTTTTTTTTTTACCTCTTCAAAACTCCTAAATTTTTTTTTTTTTTTTTTTAACCTTTTCAAAACTCCAACATTGATTTTTTGTTCCTTTTTTTACCTCTTCAAAACTCCAAATTTTTATTTTTTATTTTTTTACCTCTTCAAAACTCCAACATTTTTTTTTTTTTTTACCTCTTCAAAACTCTACAGTTTTTTTTTTTTTTTTTTTTTACCTCTTCAAAACTCTTTTTTTTTTTTTTTACCTCTTCAAAACTCCAACATTGATTTTTTGTTCCTTTTTTTACCTCTTCAAAACTCCAACTTTTTTTTTTTTTTTACCTCCTCAAAACTCAATTTTTTTTAATTTTTTTTTACCTCTTCAAAACTCCAACATTGATTTTTTTTTTTTTTTTTACCTCTTCAAAACTCCATTTTTTTTTTTTTTTACCTCTTCAAAACTCCAACATTGATTTTTTGTTCCTTTTTTTACCTCTTCAAAACTCCAACTTTTTTTTTTTTTTTACCTCTTCAAAACTCAATTTTTTTTAATTTTTTTTACCTCTTCAAAACTCCAACATTGATTTTTTTTTTTTTTTTTACCTCTTCAAAACTCCAACTTTTTTTTTTTTTTTACCTCTTCAAAACTCCAAGATTGATTTTTTGTTCCTTTTTTTACCTCTTCAAAACTCCAAATTTTTTTTTTTTTTTTTTTACCTCTTCAAAACTCCAATTTTTTTTTTTTACCTCTTCAAAACTCCAACTTTTTTTTTTTTTTACCTCTTCAAAACTCCAACATTGATTTTTTGTTCCTTTTTTTACCTCTTCAAAACTCCACAATTTTTTTTATTTTTTTTTTTTACCTCTTCAAAACTCCAACTTTTTATTTTTTTTTACCTCTTCAAACCTCATTTTTTTTTATTATTTTTTTTTACCTCTTCAAAACTCCAACATTGATTTTTTGTTCCTTTTTTTACCTCTTCAAAACTCCAACATTTTTTTTTTTTTTTACCTCTTCAAAACTCCAACATTGATTTTTTGTCCCTTTTTTACCTCTTCAAAACTCAATTTTTTTTTTTTTTTTTTTTTACCTCTTCAAAACTCCAACATTGATTTTTTGTTCCTTTTTTTACCTCTTCAAAACTCCAACTTTTTTTTTTTTTTTTACCTCTTCAAAACTCTACAATTTTTTTTTTTTTTTTTTTTTACCTCTTCAAAACTCCAACTTTTTTTTTTCTTTTTTTTACCTCTTCAAAACTCCAACATTGATTTTTTGTTCCTTTTTTTACCTCTTCAAAACTCCACAATTTTTTTTTTACCTCTTCAAAACTCCAACTTTTTTTTTTTTTTTTTTTACCTCTTCAAAACTCCTAATTTTTTTTTTTTTTTTTTTCTTCTTCAAAACTCCAACTTTTTTTTTTTTTTTACCTCTTCAAAACTCCTAAATTTTTTTTATTTTTTTTTTCCTCTTCAAAACTCCAACTTTTTTTTTTTATTTACCTCTTCAAAACTCCTAAATTTTTTTAATTTTTTTTTCCTCTTCAAAACTCCAACTTTTTTTTTTTTTTACCTCTTCAAAACTCCAACTTTTTTTTTTTTTTTTTACCTATTCAAAACTCCTAAATTTTTTTTTTTTTTTTTCCTCTTCAAAACTCCAACTTTTTTTTTTTTTTTTACCTATTCAAAACTCCTAAATTTTTTTTTTTTTTTTTTACCTCTTCAAAACTCCACAATTTTTTTTTTTTTTTTTACCTATTCAAAACTCCTAATTTTTTTTTTTTTTTTACCTCTTCAAAACTCCACAATTTTTTTTTTTTTTTACCTCTTCAAAACTCCTAAATTTATTTATTTATTTTTTACCTCTTCAAAACTCCAACATTGATTTTTTGTTCCTTTTTTTAGCTCTTCAAAACTCCACAATTTTTTTTTTTTTTTTTTACCTCTTCAAAACTCCTAAATTTTTTTTTTTTTTTTACCTCTTCAAAACTCCACAATTTTTTTTTTTTTTTACCTCTTCAAAACTCCTAATTTTTTTTTTTTTTTTTTACCTCTTCAAAACTCCAACTTTTTTTTTTTTTTTACCTCTTCAAAACTCCTAAATTTTTTTTATTTTTTTTTTCCTCTTCAAAACTCCAACTTTTTTTTTTTATTTACCTCTTCAAAACTCCTAAATTTTTTTAATTTTTTTTTCCTCTTCAAAACTCCAACTTTTTTTTTTTTTTACCTCTTCAAAACTCCAACTTTTTTTTTTTTTTTTACCTATTCAAAACTCCTAAATTTTTTTTTTTTTTTTTTCCTCTTCAAAACTCCAACTTTTTTTTTTTTTTTTACCTATTCAAAACTCCTAAATTTTTTTATTTTTTTTTTACCTCTTCAAAACTCCACAATTTTTTTTTTTTTTTTACCTATTCAAAACTCCTAATTTTTTTTTTTTTTTTTTTTTACCTCTTCAAAACTCCAACATTGATTTTTTGTTCCTTTTTTTACCTCTTCAAAACTCAAATTTTTTTTTTTTTTTTTACCTCTTCAAAACTCCACAATTTTTTTTTTTTTTTTTTACCTCTTCAAAACTCCTAATTTTTTTTTTTTTTTACCTCTTCAAAACTCCACAATTTTTTTTTTTTTTTACCTCTTCAAAACTCCACAATTTTTTTTTTTTTTTTTTACCTCTTCAAAACTCCACAAATTTTTTTATTTATTTTTTTTACCTCTTCAAAACTCCAACTTTTTTTTTTTTTTTTTTTACCTCTTCAAAACTCCAACATTGATTTTTTGTTCCTTTTTTTACCTCTTCAAAACTCCAACTTTTTTTTTTTTTTACCTCTTCAAAACTCAAATTTTTTTTTTTTTTTTTTCCTCTTCAAAACTCCAACTTTTTTTTTTTTTTTTACCTATTCAAAACTCCTAAATTTTTTTTGTTTTTTTACCTATTCAAAACTCCAAAATTTTTTTTTTTTTTTTTTTACCTCTTCAAAACTCCAACATTGATTTTTTGTTCCTTTTTTTACCTCTTCAAAACTCCAACTTTTTTTTTTTTTTTACCTCTTCAAAACTCTTTTTTTTTTTTTACCTCTTCAAAACTCCACAATTTTTTTATTTTTTTTTTACCTCTTCAAAACTCCTAAATTTTTTTTTTTTTTACCTCTTCAAAACTCCACAATTTTTTTTTTTTTTACCTCTTCAAAACTCCACAATTTTTTTTATTTTTTTTTTACCTATTCAAAACTCCTAATTTTTTTTTTTTTTTTTTTTTTACCTCTTCAAAACTCCAACATTGATTTTTTGTTCCTTTTTTTACCTCTTCAAAACTCCTAAATTTTTTTTTTTTTTACCTCTTCAAAACTCGACAATTTTTTTATTTATTTTTTTTACCTCTTCAAAACTCAAATTTTTTTTTTTTTTTTTTTACCTCTTCAAAACTCCAACTTTTTTTTTTTTTTTACCTATTCAAAACTCCAACATTGATTTTTTGTTCCTTTTTTTACCTCTTCAAAACTCAAATTTTTTTTTTTTTTTTTTTTACCTCTTCAAAACTCCAACTTTTTTTTTTTTTAACCTCTTCAAAACTCCAACATTGATTTTTT
>NW_028258541.1:0-32500 GCF_982586985.1 Callionymus lyra | reverse complement strand
TTTTTTTTTTTTTTTTTTTTTACCTCTTCAAAACTCCAACATTGATTTTTTGTTCCTTTTTTTACCTCTTCAAAACTCAATTTTTTTTTTTTTTACCTCTTCAAAACTCCAACTTTTTTTTTTTTTTTACCTCTTCAAAACTCCAACATTTTTTTTTTTTTTACCTCTTCAAAACTCCAACATTGATTTTTTGTTCCTTTTTTTACCTCTTCAAAACTCCAACTTTTTTTTTTTTTTTACCTCTTCAAAACTCAATTTTTATTTTTTTTTATTTTTACCTCTTCAAAACTCCAACATTGATTTTTTGTTCCTTTTTTTACCTCTTCAAAACTCCAACTTTTTTTTTTTTTTTACCTCTTCAAAACTCCAACTTTTTTTTTTTTTTACCTCTTCAAAACTCCAACTTTTTTTTTTTTTTACCTCTTCAAAACTCCAACTTTTTTTTTTTTTTTACCTCTTCAAAACTCAAACATTTTTTTTTTGTTCCTTTTTTTACCTCTTCAAAACTCCAACTTTTTTTTTTTTTTTATCTCTTCAAAACTCCAACATTGATTTTTTGTTCCTTTTTTTACCTCTTCAAAACTCAACTTTTTTTTTTTTTTTACCTCTTCAAAACTCCAACTTTTTTTTTTACCTCTTCAAAACTCTACAATTTTTTTTTTTTTTTTTTTTACCTCTTCAAAACTATACAATTTTTTTTTTTTTTTTTTTACCTCTTCAAAACTCCAACATTGATTTTTTGTTCCTTTTTTTACCTCTTCAAAACTCCAACTTTTTTTTTTTTTTTACCTCTTCAAAACTCAATTTTTTTTTTTTTTTTTTTACCTCTTCAAAACTCCAACATTGATTTTTTGTTCCTTTTTTTACCTCTTCAAAACTCAATTTTTTTTTTTTTTACCTCTTCAAAACTCCAACTTTTTTTTTTTTTTTACCTCTTCAAAACTCCAACATTTTTTTTTTTTTTACCTCTTCAAAACTCCAACATTGATTTTTTGTTCCTTTTTTTACCTCTTCAAAACTCCAACTTTTTTTTTTTTTTTACCTCTTCAAAACTCAATTTTTATTTTTTTTATTTTTACCTCTTCAAAACTCCAACATTGATTTTTTGTTCCTTTTTTTACCTCTTCAAAACTCCAACTTTTTTTTTTTTTTTACCTCTTCAAAACTCCAACTTTTTTTTTTTTTTTACCTCTTCAAAACTCCAACTTTTTTTTTTTTTTTACCTCTTCAAAACTACAACTTTTTTTTTTTTTTTACCTCTTCAAAACTCAAACATTTTTTTTTTGTTCCTTTTTTTACCTCTTCAAAACTCCAACTTTTTTTTTTTTTTTACCTCTTCAAAACTCCAACTTTTTTTTTTTTTTTACCTCTTCAAAACTCCAACATTTTTTTTTTTTTTTACCTCTTCAAAACTCCAACATTTTTTTTTTTTTTATCTCTTCAAAACTCCAACTTTTTTTTTTTTTTACCTCTTCAAAACTCCAACTTTTTTTTTTACCTCTTCAAAACTCTACAATTTTTTTTTTTTTTTTTTTTTTTACCTCTTCAAAACTCCAACATATTTTTTTTTTTTATCTCTTCAAAACTCCAACATTGATTTTTTGTTCCTTTTTTTACCTCTTCAAAACTCCAACTTTTTTTTTTTTTTACCTCTTCAAAACTCAATTTTTTTTTTTTTTTTTTTTTTTACCTCTTCAAAACTCCAACATTGATTTTTTGTTCCTTTTTTTACCTCTCCAAAACTCCAATTTTTTTTTTTTTTTTTTTTTACCTCTTCAAAACTCAATTTTTTTTTTTACCTCTTCAAAACTCCAACTTTTTTTTTTTTTTTACCTCTTCAAAACTCCAACATTGATTTTTTGTTCCTTTTTTTACCTCTTCAAAACTCCAACTTTTTTTTTTTTTTACCTCTTCAAAACTCCAACTTTTTTTTTTACCTCTTCAAAACTCTACAATTTTTTTTTAATTTTTTTTTTACCTCTTCAAAACTATACAATTTTTTTTTTTTTTTTTTTTTACCTCTTCAAAACTCCAACATTGATTTTTTGTTCCATTTTTTACCTCTTCAAAACTCCAACTTTTTTTTTTTTTTTACCTCTTCAAAACTCAATTTTTTTTTTTTTTTTTTTTTTACCTCTTCAAAACTCCAACATTGATTTTTTGTTCCTTTTTTTACCTCTTCAAAACTCAATTTTTTTTTTTTTTTTACCTCTTCAAAACTCCAACTTTTTTTTTTTTTACCTCTTCAAAACTCCAACTTTTTTTTTTTTTTTACCTCTTCAAAACTCCAACTTTTTTTTTTACCTCTTCAAAACTCTACAATTTTTTTTTTTTTTTTTTTTACCTCTTCAAAACTATACAATTTTTTTTTAATTTTTTTTTTACCTCTTCAAAACTATACAATTTTTTTTTTTTTTTTTTTTACCTCTTCAAAACTCCAACATTGATTTTTTGTTCCTTTTTTTACCTCTCCAAAACTCCAAATTTTTTTTTTTTTTTTTTTTACCTCTTCAAAACTCAATTTTTTTTTTTACCTCTTCAAAACTCCAACTTTTTTTTTTTTTTACCTCTTCAAAACTCCAACTTTTTTTTTTTTTTACCTCTTCAAAACTCCAACATTGATTTTTTTGTTCCTTTTTTTACCTCTTCAAAACTCCAACTTTTTTTTTTTTTTTACCTCTTCAAAACTCCAACTTTTTTTTTTACCTCTTCAAAACTCTACAATTTTTTTTTAATTTTTTTTTTACCTCTTCAAAACTATACAATTTTTTTTTTTTTTTTTTTTACCTCTTCAAAACTCCAACATTGATTTTTTGTTCCATTTTTTACCTCTTCAAAACTCCAACTTTTTTTTTTTTTTACCTCTTCAAAACTCAATTTTTTTTTTTTTTTTTTTTTACCTCTTCAAAACTCCAACATTGATTTTTTGTTCCTTTTTTTACCTCTTCAAAACTCAATTTTTTTTTTTTTTTTACCTCTTCAAAACTCCAACTTTTTTTTTTTTTACCTCTTCAAAACTCCAACTTTTTTTTTTTTTTACCTCTTCAAAACTCCAACTTTTTTTTTTACCTCTTCAAAACTCTACAATTTTTTTTTTATTTTTTTTTACCTCTTCAAAACTATACAATTTTTTTTTTTTTTTTTTCTACCTCTTCAAAACTCCAACATTGATTTTTTGTTCCTTTTTTTACCTCTTCAAAACTCCAACTTTTTTTTTTTTTTTACCTCTTCAAAACTCAATTTTTTTTTTTTTTTTTTTTACCTCTTCAAAACTCCAACATTGATTTTTTGTTCCTTTTTTTACCTCTTCAAAACTCAATTTTTTTTTTTTTTACCTCTTCAAAACTCCAACTTTTTTTTTTTTTTACCTCTTCAAAACTCCAACATTTTTTTTTTTTTTACCTCTTCAAAACTCCAACATTGATTTTTTGTTCCTTTTTTTACCTCTTCAAAACTCCAACTTTTTTTTTTTTTTTACCTCTTCAAAACTCAATTTTTATTTTTTTTTATTTTTACCTCTTCAAAACTCCAACATTGATTTTTTGTTCCTTTTTTTACCTCTTCAAAACTCCAACTTTTTTTTTTTTTTTACCTCTTCAAAACTCCAACTTTTTTTTTTTTTTACCTCTTCAAAACTCCAACTTTTTTTTTTTTTTTACCTCTTCAAAACTCCAACTTTTTTTTTTTTTTTACCTCTTCAAAACTCAAACATTTTTTTTTTGTTCCTTTTTTTACCTCTTCAAAACTCCAACTTTTTTTTTTTTTTTACCTCTTCAAAACTCCAACTTTTTTTTTTTTTTTACCTCTTCAAAACTCCAACATTTTTTTTTTTTTTTACCTCTTCAAAACTCCAACATTTTTTTTTTTTTTTATCTCTTCAAAACTCCAACTTTTTTTTTTTTTTACCTCTTCAAAACTCCAACTTTTTTTTTTACCTCTTCAAAACTCTACAATTTTTTTTTTTTTTTTTTTTTTTACCTCTTCAAAACTCCAACATATTTTTTTTTTTTATCTCTTCAAAACTCCAACATTGATTTTTTGTTCCTTTTTTTACCTCTTCAAAACTCCAACTTTTTTTTTTTTTACCTCTTCAAAACTCAATTTTTTTTTTTTTTTTTTTTTTACCTCTTCAAAACTCCAACATTGATTTTTTGTTCCTTTTTTTACCTCTCCAAAACTCCAATTTTTTTTTTTTTTTTTTTTACCTCTTCAAAACTCAATTTTTTTTTTTACCTCTTCAAAACTCCAACTTTTTTTTTTTTTTTACCTCTTCAAAACTCCAACTTTTTTTTTTTTTTTACCTCTTCAAAACTCCAACATTGATTTTTTGTTCCTTTTTTTACCTCTTCAAAACTCCAACTTTTTTTTTTTTTTTACCTCTTCAAAACTCCAACTTTTTTTTTTACCTCTTCAAAACTCTACAATTTTTTTTTAATTTTTTTTTTACCTCTTCAAAACTACAATTTTTTTTTTTTTTTTTTTACCTCTTCAAAACTCCAACATTGATTTTTTGTTCCATTTTTTACCTCTTCAAAACTCCAACTTTTTTTTTTTTTTTACCTCTTCAAAACTCAATTTTTTTTTTTTTTTTTTTTTACCTCTTCAAAACTCCAACATTGATTTTTTGTTCCTTTTTTTACCTCTTCAAAACTCAATTTTTTTTTTTTTTTTACCTCTTCAAAACTCCAACTTTTTTTTTTTTTACCTCTTCAAAACTCCAACTTTTTTTTTTTTTTTACCTCTTCAAAACTCCAACTTTTTTTTTTACCTCTTCAAAACTCTACAATTTTTTTTTTATTTTTTTTTACCTCTTCAAAACTATACAATTTTTTTTTTATTTTTTTTTTACCTCTTCAAAACTATACAATTTTTTTTTTTTTTTTTTTTACCTCTTCAAAACTCCAACATTGATTTTTTGTTCCTTTTTTTACCTCTCCAAAACTCCAAATTTTTTTTTTTTTTTTTTTTACCTCTTCAAAACTTTTTTTTTTTTTTACCTCTTCAAAACTCCAACTTTTTTTTTTACCTCTTCAAAACTCTACAATTTTTTTTTAATTTTTTTTTTACCTCTTCAAAACTATACAATTTTTTTTTTTTTTTTTTTTACCTCTTCAAAACTCCAACATTGATTTTTTGTTCCATTTTTTACCTCTTCAAAACTCCAACTTTTTTTTTTTTTTTACCTCTTCAAAACTCAATTTTTTTTTTTTTTTTTTTTTTACCTCTTCAAAACTCCAACATTGATTTTTTGTTCCTTTTTTTACCTCTTCAAAACTCAATTTTTTTTTTTTTTTTACCTCTTCAAAACTCCAACTTTTTTTTTTTTTACCTCTTCAAAACTCCAACTTTTTTTTTTTTTTTACCTCTTCAAAACTCCAACTTTTTTTTTTACCTCTTCAAAACTCTACAATTTTTTTTTTATTTTTTTTTACCTCTTCAAAACTATACAATTTTTTTTTAATTTTTTTTTTACCTCTTCAAAACTATACAATTTTTTTTTTTTTTTTTTTTACCTCTTCAAAACTCCAACATTGATTTTTTGTTCCTTTTTTTACCTCTCCAAAACTCCAAATTTTTTTTTTTTTTTTTTTTACCTCTTCAAAACTCAATTTTTTTTTTTACCTCTTCAAAACTCCAACTTTTTTTTTTTTTTTACCTCTTCAAAACTCCAACTTTTTTTTTTTTTTTACCTCTTCAAAACTCCAACATTGATTTTTTGTTCCTTTTTTTACCTCTTCAAAACTCCAACTTTTTTTTTTTTTTTACCTCTTCAAAACTCCAACTTTTTTTTTTACCTCTTCAAAACTCTACAATTTTTTTTTAATTTTTTTTTTACCTCTTCAAAACTATACAATTTTTTTTTTTTTTTTTTTACCTCTT
The DNA here is from genome assembly GCF_982586985.1 of Callionymus lyra. Classification (NCBI taxonomy): domain Eukaryota; kingdom Metazoa; phylum Chordata; class Actinopteri; order Syngnathiformes; family Callionymidae; genus Callionymus; species Callionymus lyra. The sequence continues at coordinate 26,620 of NW_028258541.1, read as the reverse complement.
CAAAACTCCAACATTGATTTTTTGTTCCATTTTTTACCTCTTCAAAACTCCAACTTTTTTTTTTTTTTTACCTCTTCAAAACTCAATTTTTTTTTTTTTTTTTTTTACCTCTTCAAAACTCCAACATTGATTTTTTGTTCCTTTTTTTACCTCTTCAAAACTCAATTTTTTTTTTTTTTTTACCTCTTCAAAACTCCAACTTTTTTTTTTTTTACCTCTTCAAAACTCCAACTTTTTTTTTTTTTTTACCTCTTCAAAACTCCAACTTTTTTTTTTACCTCTTCAAAACTCTACAATTTTTTTTTTATTTTTTTTTACCTCTTCAAAACTATACAATTTTTTTTTTTTTTTTTTTACCTCTTCAAAACTCCAACATTGATTTTTTGTTCCTTTTTTTACCTCTTCAAAACTCAATTTTTTTTTTTTTTACCTCTTCAAAACTCCAACTTTTTTTTTTTTTTTACCTCTTCAAAACTCCAACATTTTTTTTTTTTTTACCTCTTCAAAACTCCAACATTGATTTTTTGTTCCTTTTTTTACCTCTTCAAAACTCCAACTTTTTTTTTTTTTTTACCTCTTCAAAACTCAATTTTTATTTTTTTTTATTTTTACCTCTTCAAAACTCCAACATTGATTTTTTGTTCCTTTTTTTACCTCTTCAAAACTCCAACTTTTTTTTTTTTTTTACCTCTTCAAAACTCCAACTTTTTTTTTTTTTTTACCTCTTCAAAACTCCAACTTTTTTTTTTTTTTTACCTCTTCAAAACTCCAACTTTTTTTTTTTTTTTACCTCTTCAAAACTCAAACATTTTTTTTTTGTTCCTTTTTTTACCTCTTCAAAACTCCAACTTTTTTTTTTTTTTTACCTCTTCAAAACTCCAACTTTTTTTTTTTTTTTACCTCTTCAAAACTCCAACATTTTTTTTTTTTTTTACCTCTTCAAAACTCCAACATTTTTTTTTTTTTTTATCTCTTCAAAACTCCAACTTTTTTTTTTTTTTACCTCTTCAAAACTCCAACTTTTTTTTTTACCTCTTCAAAACTCTACAATTTTTTTTTTTTTTTTTTTTTTTACCTCTTCAAAACTCCAACATATTTTTTTTTTTTATCTCTTCAAAACTCCAACATTGATTTTTTGTTCCTTTTTTTACCTCTTCAAAACTCCAACTTTTTTTTTTTTTACCTCTCCAAAACTCAATTTTTTTTTTTTTTTTTTTTTTACCTCTTCAAAACTCCAACATTGATTTTTTGTTCCTTTTTTTACCTCTCCAAAACTCCAATTTTTTTTTTTTTTTTTTTTTACCTCTTCAAAACTCAATTTTTTTTTTTACCTCTTCAAAACTCCAACTTTTTTTTTTTTTTTACCTCTTCAAAACTCCAACTTTTTTTTTTTTTTTACCTCTTCAAAACTCCAACATTGATTTTTTGTTCCTTTTTTTACCTCTTCAAAACTCCAACTTTTTTTTTTTTTTTACCTCTTCAAAACTCCAACTTTTTTTTTTACCTCTTCAAAACTCTACAATTTTTTTTTAATTTTTTTTTTACCTCTTCAAAACTATACAATTTTTTTTTTTTTTTTTTTTACCTCTTCAAAACTCCAACATTGATTTTTTGTTCCATTTTTTACCTCTTCAAAACTCCAACTTTTTTTTTTTTTTTACCTCTTCAAAACTCAATTTTTTTTTTTTTTTTTTTTTTACCTCTTCAAAACTCCAACATTGATTTTTTGTTCCTTTTTTTACCTCTTCAAAACTCAATTTTTTTTTTTTTTTTTACCTCTTCAAAACTCCAACTTTTTTTTTTTTTACCTCTTCAAAACTCCAACTTTTTTTTTTTTTTTACCTCTTCAAAACTCCAACTTTTTTTTTTACCTCTTCAAAACTCTACAATTTTTTTTTTATTTTTTTTTACCTCTTCAAAACTATACAATTTTTTTTTTATTTTTTTTTTACCTCTTCAAAACTATACAATTTTTTTTTTTTTTTTTTTTACCTCTTCAAAACTCCAACATTGATTTTTTGTTCCTTTTTTTACCTCTCCAAAACTCCAAATTTTTTTTTTTTTTTTTTTTACCTCTTCAAAACTCAATTTTTTTTTTTACCTCTTCAAAACTCCAACTTTTTTTTTTTTTTTACCTCTTCAAAACTCCAACTTTTTTTTTTTTTTTACCTCTTCAAAACTCCAACATTGATTTTTTGTTCCTTTTTTTACCTCTTCAAAACTCCAACTTTTTTTTTTTTTTTACCTCTTCAAAACTCCAACTTTTTTTTTTACCTCTTCAAAACTCTACAATTTTTTTTTAATTTTTTTTTTACCTCTTCAAAACTATACAATTTTTTTTTTTTTTTTTTTACCTCTTCAAAACTCCAACATTGATTTTTTGTTCCATTTTTTACCTCTTCAAAACTCCAACTTTTTTTTTTTTTTTACCTCTTCAAAACTCAATTTTTTTTTTTTTTTTTTACCTCTTCAAAACTCCAACATTGATTTTTTGTTCCTTTTTTTACCTCTTCAAAACTCAATTTTTTTTTTTTTTTTACCTCTTCAAAACTCCAACTTTTTTTTTTTTTACCTCTTCAAAACTCCAACTTTTTTTTTTTTTTTACCTCTTCAAAACTCCAACTTTTTTTTTTACCTCTTCAAAACTCTACAATTTTTTATTTATTTTTTTTTACCTCTTCAAAACTATACAATTTTTTTTTTTTTTTTTTTTTACCTCTTCAAAACTCCAACATTGATTTTTTGTTCCTTTTTTTACCTCTTCAAAACTCCAACTTTTTTTTTTTTTTTACCTCTTCAAAACTCAATTTTTTTTTTTTTTTTTTTTACCTCTTCAAAACTCCAACATTGATTTTTTGTTCCTTTTTTTACCTCTTCAAAACTCAATTTTTTTTTTTTTTACCTCTTCAAAACTCCAACTTTTTTTTTTTTTTTACCTCTTCAAAACTCCAACATTTTTTTTTTTTTTACCTCTTCAAAACTCCAACATTGATTTTTTGTTCCTTTTTTTACCTCTTCAAAACTCCAACTTTTTTTTTTTTTTTACCTCTTCAAAACTCCAACTTTTTTTTTTTTTTTACCTCTTCAAAACTCAATTTTTTTTTTTTTTTATTTTTACCTCTTCAAAACTCCAACATTGATTTTTTGTTCCTTTTTTTACCTCTTCAAAACTCCAACTTTTTTTTTTTTTTTACCTCTTCAAAACTCCAACTTTTTTTTTTTTTTTACCTCTTCAAATCTCAAACATTTTTTTTTTGTTCCTTTTTTTACCTCTTCAAAACTCCAACTTTTTTTTTTTTTTACCTCTTCAAAACTCCAACTTTTTTTTTTTTTTTACCTCTTCAAAACTCCAACTTTTTTTTTTACCTCTTCAAAACTCTACAATTTTTTTTTAATTTTTTTTTTTACCTCTTCAAAACTATACAATTTTTTTTTTTTTTCTTTTTTTACCTCTTCAAAACTCCAACATTGATTTTTTGTTCCTTTTTTTACCTCTTCAAAACTCCAACTTTTTTTTTTTTTACCTCTTCAAAACTCAATTTTTTTTTTTTTTTTTTTTTTTACCTCTTCAAAACTCCAACATTGATTTTTTGTTCCTTTTTTTACCTCTCCAAAACTCCAAATTTTTTTTTTTTTTTTTTTTACCTCTTCAAAACTCAATTTTTTTTTTTTTTTTTACCTCTTCAAAACTCCAACTTTTTTTTTTTTTTTACCTCTTCAAAACTCCATTTTTTTTTTTTACCTCTTCAAAACTCATTTTTTTTTTTTTTTTTTTATCTCTTCAAAACTCCAACATTTTTTTTTTTTTTACCTCTTCAAAACTCCAACATTGATTTTTTGTTCTTTTTTTTACCTCTTCAAAACTCCAACTTTTTTTTTTTTTTTACCTCTTCAAAACTCCATTTTTTTTTTTTTTTTACCTCTTCAAAACTCCAACATTGATTTTTTGTTCCTTTTTTTACCTCTTCAAAACTCCAACTTTTTTTTTTTTTTACCTCTTCAAAACTCAATTTTTTTTTTTTTTTTTTTACCTCTTCAAAACTCCATTTTTTTTTTTACCTCTTCAAAACTCCAACTTTTTTTTTTTTTTTACCTCTTCAAAACTCCAACATTGATTTTTTGTTCCTTTTTTTACCTCTTCAAAACTCCAACTTTTTTTTTTTTTTACCTCTTCAAAACTCAATTTTTTTTTTTTTTTTTTTACCTCTTAAAACTCCATTTTTTTTTTTACCTCTTCAAAACTCCAACTTTTTTTTTTTTTTTACCTCTTCAAAACTCCAACATTGATTTTTTGTTCCTTTTTTTACCTCTTCAAAACTCCAACTTTTTTTTTTTTTTTACCTCTTCAAAACTCCAACTTTTTTTTTTACCTCTTCAAAACTCTACAATTTTTTTTTAATTTTTTTTTTACCTCTTCAAAACTATACAATTTTTTTTTTTTTTTTTTTTACCTCTTCAAAACTCCAACATTGATTTTTTGTTCCATTTTTTACCTCTTCAAAACTCCAACTTTTTTTTTTTTTTTACCTCTTCAAAACTCAATTTTTTTTTTTTTTTTTTTTTACCTCTTCAAAACTCCAACATTGATTTTTTGTTCCTTTTTTTACCTCTTCAAAACTCAATTTTTTTTTTTTTTTTACCTCTTCAAAACTCCAACTTTTTTTTTTTTTTACCTCTTCAAAACTCCAACTTTTTTTTTTTTTTTACCTCTTCAAAACTCCAACTTTTTTTTTTACCTCTTCAAAACTCTACAATTTTTTTTTTTTTTTTTTTACCTCTTCAAAACTATACAATTTTTTTTTTTTTTTTTTTTACCTCTTCAAAACTCCAACGTTGATTTTTTGTTCCTTTTTTTACCTCTTCAAAACTCCAACTTTTTTTTTTTTTTTACCTCTTCAAAACTCAATTTTTTTTTTTTTTTTTTTTTTACCTCTTCAAAACTCCAACATTGATTTTTTGTTCCTTTTTTTACCTCTTCAAAACTCAATTTTTTTTTTTTTTTTACCTCTTCAAAACTCCAACTTTTTTTTTTTTTTTACCTCTTCAAAACTCCAACTTTTTTTTTTTTTTTACCTCTTCAAAACTCCAACTTTTTTTTTTACCTCTTCAAAACTCTACAATTTTTTTTTTTTTTAATTTTTTTACCTCTTCAAAACTATACAATTTTTTTTTTTTTTTTTTTTTACCTCTTCAAAACTCCAACATTGATTTTTTGTTCCTTTTTTTACCTCTTCAAAACTCCAACTTTTTTTTTTTTTTTACCTCTTCAAAACTCAATTTTTTTTTTTTTTTTTTTTCTTTACCTCTTCAAAACTCCAACATTGATTTTTTGTTCCTTTTTTTACCTCTTCAAAACTCAATTTTTTTTTTTTTTTACCTCTTCAAAACTCCAACTTTTTTTTTTACCTCTTCAAAACTCTACAATTTTTTTTTTTTTTTTTTTTACCTCTTCAAAACTATACAATTTTTTTTTTTTTTTTTTTACCTCTTCAAAACTCCAACATTGATTTTTTGTTCCTTTTTTTACCTCTTCAAAACTCCAACTTTTTTTTTTTTTTTACCTCTTCAAAACTCAATTTTTAATTTTTTTCATTTTTACCTCTTCAAAACTCCAACATTGATTTTTTGTTCCTTTTTTTACCTCTTCAAAACTCCAACTTTTTTTTTTTTTTTACCTCTTCAAAACTCCAACTTTTTTTTTTTTTTTACCTCTTCAAAACTCCAACTTTTTTTTTTTTTTACCTCTTCAAAACTCCAACTTTTTTTTTTTTTTTACCTCTTCAAAACTCCAACTTTTTTTTTTTTTTTTTTTTACCTCTTCAAAACTCCACAATTTTTTTTTTTTTTTTTTTACCTCTTCAAAACTCCAACTTTTTTTTTTTTTTACCTCTTCAAAACTCAATTTTTTTTTTTTTTTTTTTTACCTCTTCAAAACTCCAACATTGATTTTTTGTTCCTTTTTTTACCTCTTCAAAACTCCAAATATTTTTTTTTTTTTTTTTTACCTCTTCAAAACTCATTTTTTTTTTTTTTTACCTCTTCAAAACTCCAACTTTTTTTTTTTTGTACCTCTTCAAAACTCCAACATTTTTTTTTTTTTTACCTCTTCAAAACTCCAACATTGATTTTTTGTTCCTTTTTTTACCTCTTCAAAACTCAATTTTTTTTAATTTTTTTTTACCTCTTCAAAACTCCATTTTTTTTTTTTTACCTCTTCAAAACTCAATTTTTTTTTATTTTTTTTTATCTCTTCAAAACTCCAACATTGATTTTTTGTTCCTTTTTTTACCTCTTCAAAACTCTTTTTTTTTTACCTCTTCAAAACTCCACAATTTTTTTATTTTATTTTTTTACCTCTTCAAAACTCCAAATTTTTTTTTTTTTTTTTACCTCTTCAAAACTCCAATTTTTTTTTTTTTTTACCTCTTCAAAACTCCAAATTTTTTTTTTTTACCTCTTCAAAACTCCTAAATTTTTTTTTTTTTTTTTTACCTCTTCAAAACTCCACAATTTTTTTTTTTTTTTTTTTTACCTCTTCAAAACTCCAATTTTTTTTTTTTTTACCTCTTCAAAACTCCACAATTTTTTTTTATTTTTTTTACCTCTTCAAAACTCCAACTTTTTTTTTTTTTTACCTCTTCAAAACTCCAACTTTTTTTTTTTTTTTTTTTACCTCTTCAAAACTCCAACATTGATTTTTTGTTCCTTTTTTTACCTCTTCAAAACTCCACAATTTTTTTTTATTTTTTTTTTTACCTCTTCAAAACTCTACAATTTTTTTAAAAATTTTTTTTTACCTCTTCAAAACTATACAATTTTTTTTTTTTTTTTTTTTTACCTCTTCAAAACTCCAACATTGATTTTTTGTTCCTTTTTTTACCTCTTCAAAACTCCAATTTTTTTTTTTTTTTTTTTTTACCTCTTCAAAACTCATTTTTTTTTTTTTTTTTACCTCTTCAAAACTCCAACTTTTTTTTTTTTTTACCTCTTCAAAACTCCAACATTTTTTTTTTTTTTTACCTCTTCAAAACTCCAACATTGATTTTTTGTTCCTTTTTTTACCTCTTCAAAACTCCACAATTTTTTTTTATTTTTTTTTTTACCTCTTCAAAACTCCAACTTTTTTTTTTTTTTTACCTCTTCAAAACTCAATTTTTTTTTTTTTTTTTTTTTTTACCTCTTCAAAACTCCAACATTGATTTTTTGTTCCTTTTTTTACCTCTTCAAAACTCCAAATTTTTTTTTTTTTTTTTTTTACCTCTTCAAAACTCTTTTTTTTTTTTTTTTTTTACCTCTTCAAAACTCCAACTTTTTTTTTTTTTTACCTCTTCAAAACTCCAACATTTTTTTTTTTTTTACCTCTTCAAAACTCCAACATTGATTTTTTGTTCCTTTTTTTACCTCTTCAAAACTCAATTTTTTTTAATTTTTTTTTTACCTCTTCAAAACTCATTTTTTTTTTTTTTTTTTTATCTCTTCAAAACTCCAACATTTTTTTTTTTTTTTACCTCTTCAAAACTCCAACATTGATTTTTTGTTCCTTTTTTTACCTCTTCAAAACTCCAACTTTTTTTTTTTTTTTACCTCTTCAAAACTCCAACTTTTTTTTTTTTTACCTCTTCAAAACTCCAACTTTTTTTTTTACCTCTTCAAAACTCTACAATTTTTTTAAAAATTTTTTTTTACCTCTTCAAAACTATACAATTTTTTTTTTTTTTTTTTTTTTACCTCTTCAAAACTCCAACATTGATTTTTTGTTCCTTTTTTTACCTCTTCAAAACTCCAACTTTTTTTTTTTTTTACCTCTTCAAAACTCAATTTTTTTTTTTTTTTTTTTTACCTCTTCAAAACTCCAACATTGATTTTTTGTTCCTTTTTTTACCTCTTCAAAACTCCAACTTTTTTTTTTTTTTTACCTCTTCAAAACTCAATTTTTTTTTTTTTTTTTTTTACCTCTTCAAAACTCCAACATTGATTTTTTGTTCCTTTTTTTACCTCTTCAAAACTCAAAAATTTTTTTTTTTTTTACCTCTTCAAAACTCCAACATTTTTTTTTTTTTTACCTCTTCAAAACTCCAACATTGATTTTTTGTTCCTTTTTTTACCTCTTCAAAACTCCAACTTTTTTTTTTTTTTTACCTCTTCAAAACTCAATTTTTTTTTTTTTTTTTTTTTACCTCTTCAAAACTCCAACATTGATTTTTTGTTCCTTTTTTTACCTCTTCAAAACTCCAACTTTTTTTTTTTTTTACCTCTTCAAAACTCAATTTTTTTTTTTTTTTTTTTTACCTCTTCAAAACTCCATTTTTTTTTTTACCTCTTCAAAACTCCAACTTTTTTTTTTTTTTTACCTCTTCAAAACTCCAACATTGATTTTTTGTTCCTTTTTTTACCTCTTCAAAACTCCAACTTTTTTTTTTTTTTTACCTCTTCAAAACTCCAACTTTTTTTTTTACCTCTTCAAAACTCTACAATTTTTTTTTAATTTTTTTTTTACCTCTTCAAAACTATACAATTTTTTTTTTTTTTTTTTTTACCTCTTCAAAACTCCAACATTGATTTTTTGTTCCATTTTTTACCTCTTCAAAACTCCAACTTTTTTTTTTTTTTTACCTCTTCAAAACTCAATTTTTTTTTTTTTTTTTTTTTACCTCTTCAAAACTCCAACATTGATTTTTTGTTCCTTTTTTTACCTCTTCAAAACTCAATTTTTTTTTTTTTTTTACCTCTTCAAAACTCCAACTTTTTTTTTTTTTTACCTCTTCAAAACTCCAACTTTTTTTTTTTTTTTACCTCTTCAAAACTCCAACTTTTTTTTTTACCTCTTCAAAACTCTACAATTTTTTTTTTTTTTTTTTTACCTCTTCAAAACTATACAATTTTTTTTTTTTTTTTTTTTACCTCTTCAAAACTCCAACATTGATTTTTTGTTCCTTTTTTTACCTCTTCAAAACTCCAACTTTTTTTTTTTTTTTACCTCTTCAAAACTCAATTTTTTTTTTTTTTTTTTTTTTACCTCTTCAAAACTCCAACATTGATTTTTTGTTCCTTTTTTTACCTCTTCAAAACTCAATTTTTTTTTTTTTTTTACCTCTTCAAAACTCCAACTTTTTTTTTTTTTTTACCTCTTCAAAACTCCAACTTTTTTTTTTTTTTTACCTCTTCAAAACTCCAACTTTTTTTTTTACCTCTTCAAAACTCTACAATTTTTTTTTTTTTTTTTTTTTTTTACCTCTTCAAAACTATACAATTTTTTTTTTTTTTTTTTTTTACCTCTTCAAAACTCCAACATTTTTTTTTTTTTTACCTCTTCAAAACTCAATTTTTTTTTTTTTTTTTTTTTCTTTACCTCTTCAAAACTCCAACATTGATTTTTTGTTCCTTTTTTTACCTCTTCAAAACTCAATTTTTAATTTTTTTTATTTTTACCTCTTCAAAACTCCAACATTGATTTTTTGTTCCTTTTTTTACCTCTTCAAAACTCCAACTTTTTTTTTTTTTTTACCTCTTCAAAACTCCAACTTTTTTTTTTTTTTTACCTCTTCAAAACTCCAACTTTTTTTTTTTTTTTACCTCTTCAAAACTCCAACTTTTTTTTTTTTTTTACCTCTTCAAAACTCCAACTTTTTTTTTTTTTTTTTTTTACCTCTTCAAAACTCCACAATTTTTTTTTTTTTTTTTTTTACCTCTTCAAAACTCCAACTTTTTTTTTTTTTTACCTCTTCAAAACTCAATTTTTTTTTTTTTTTTTTTTTACCTCTTCAAAACTCCAACATTGATTTTTTGTTCCTTTTTTTACCTCTTCAAAACTCCAAATTTTTTTTTTTTTTTTTTTTTACCTCTTCAAAACTCCAACATTGATTTTTTGTTCCTTTTTTTACCTCTTCAAAACTCAATTTTTTTTAATTTTTTTTTTACCTCTTCAAAACTCCATTTTTTTTTTTTTACCTCTTCAAAACTCAATTTTTTTTTTTTTTTTTTTATCTCTTCAAAACTCCAACATTGATTTTTTGTTCCTTTTTTTACCTCTTCAAAACTCTTTTTTTTTTACCTCTTCAAAACTCCACAATTTTTTTATTTTATTTTTTTACCTCTTCAAAACTCCAAATTTTTTTTTTTTTTTTTACCTCTTCAAAACTCCAATTTTTTTTTTTTTTTACCTCTTCAAAACTCCAAATTTTTTTTTTTTTACCTCTTCAAAACTCCTAAATTTTTTTTTTTTTTTTTTACCTCTTCAAAACTCCACAATTTTTTTTTTTTTTTTTTTTACCTCTTCAAAACTCCAATTTTTTTTTTTTTTACCTCTTCAAAACTCCACAATTTTTTTTTATTTTTTTTTTACCTCTTCAAAACTCCAACTTTTTTTTTTTTTACCTCTTCAAAACTCCAACTTTTTTTTTTTTTTTTTTTACCTCTTCAAAACTCCAACATTGATTTTTTGTTCCTTTTTTTACCTCTTCAAAACTCCACAATTTTTTTTTATTTTTTTTTTACCTCTTCAAAACTCTACAATTTTTTTAAATTTTTTTTTTACCTCTTCAAAACTATACAATATTTTTTTTTTTTTTTTTTTACCTCTTCAAAACTCCAACATTGATTTTTTGTTCCTTTTTTTACCTCTTCAAAACTCCAAATTTTTTTTTTTTTTTTTTTTACCTCTTCAAAACTCATTTTTTTTTTTTTTTTTACCTCTTCAAAACTCCAACTTTTTTTTTTTTTTACCTCTTCAAAACTCCAACATTTTTTTTTTTTTTTACCTCTTCAAAACTCCAACATTGATTTTTTGTTCCTTTTTTTACCTCTTCAAAACTCCACAATTTTTTTTTATTTTTTTTTTTACCTCTTCAAAACTCCAACTTTTTTTTTTTTTTACCTCTTCAAAACTCAATTTTTTTTTTTTTTTTTTTTTTACCTCTTCAAAACTCCAACATTGATTTTTTGTTCCTTTTTTTACCTCTTCAAAACTCCAAATTTTTTTTTTTTTTTTTTTACCTCTTCAAAACTCATTTTTTTTTTTTTTTTTTACCTCTTCAAAACTCCAACTTTTTTTTTTTTTTACCTCTTCAAAACTCCAACATTTTTTTTTTTTTTACCTCTTCAAAACTCCAACATTGATTTTTTGTTCCTTTTTTTACCTCTTCAAAACTCAATTTTTTTTTTTTTTTACCTCTTCAAAACTCCAACTTTTTTTTTTTTTTTACCTCTTCAAAACTCCAACTTTTTTTTTTACCTCTTCAAAACTCTACAATTTATTTTTTATTTTTTTTTACCTCTTCAAAACTATACAATTTTTTTTTTTTTTTTTTTACCTCTTCAAAACTCCAACATTGATTTTTTGTTCCTTTTTTTACCTCTTCAAAACTCAATTTTTTTTTTTTTACCTCTTCAAAACTCCAACTTTTTTTTTTTTTTACCTCTTCAAAACTCCAACATTTTTTTTTTTTTACCTCTTCAAAACTCCAACATTGATTTTTTGTTCCTTTTTTTACCTCTTCAAAACTCCAACTTTTTTTTTTTTTTTACCTCTTCAAAACTCAATTTTTATTTTTTTTTTTTTTACCTCTTCAAAACTCCAACATTGATTTTTTGTTCCTTTTTTTACCTCTTCAAAACTCCAACTTTTTTTTTTTTTTTACCTCTTCAAAACTCCAACTTTTTTTTTTTTTTTACCTCTTCAAAACTCCAACTTTTTTTTTTACCTCTTCAAAACTCTACAATTTTTTTTTAATTTTTTTTTTACCTCTTCAAAACTATACAATTTTTTTTTTTTTCTTTTTTACCTCTTCAAAACTCCAACATTGATTTTTTGTTCCTTTTTTTACCTCTTCAAAACTCCAACTTTTTTTTTTTTACCTCTTCAAAACTCAATTTTTTTTTTTTTTTTTTTTACCTCTTCAAAACTCCAACATTGATTTTTTGTTCCTTTTTTTACCTCTTCAAAACTCAATTTTTTTTTTTTTTTTTTTTTTTACCTCTTCAAAACTCCAAATTTTTTTTTTAATTTTTTTTACCTCTTCAAAACTCAATTTTTTTTTTTTACCTCTTCAAAACTCCACAATTTTTTTTTTTTTTTTTACCTCTTCAAAACTCCATTTTTTTTTTTTTTTTACCTCTTCAAAACTCCAACTTTTTTTTTTTTTTACCTCTTCAAAACTCAATTATTTTTTTTTTTTTTTTTACCTCTTCAAAACTCAATTTTTTTTTTTTTTTTTTTTACCTCTTCAAAACTCCAACATTGATTTTTTGTTCCTTTTTTTACCTCTTCAAAACTCCAACTTTTTTTTTTTTTTACCTCTTCAAAACTCAATTTTTTTTTTTTTTTTTTTTTACCTCTTCAAAACTCCAACATTGATTTTTTGTTCCTTTTTTTACCTCTTCAAAACTCAATTTTTTTTTTTTTACCTCTTCAAAACTCCAACTTTTTTTTTTTTTTTACCTCTTCAAAACTCCAACATTTTTTTTTTTTTTACCTCTTCAAAACTCCAACATTTTTTTTTTTTTACCTCTTCAAAACTCCAACATTGATTTTTTGTTCCTTTTTTTACCTCTTCAAAACTCAATTTTTTTTTTTTTTACCTCTTCAAAACTCCAACTTTTTTTTTTTTTTTACCTCTTCAAAACTCCAACTTTTTTTTTTTTTTACCTCTTCAAAACTCCAACATTTTTTTTTTTTTTACCTCTTCAAAACTCCAACATTGATTTTTTGTTCCTTTTTTTACCTCTTCAAAACTCAATTTTTTTTTTTTTTTACCTCTTCAAAACTCCAACTTTTTTTTTTTTTTTACCTCTTCAAAACTCCAACTTTTTTTTTTACCTCTTCAAAACTCTACAATTTATTTTTTATTTTTTTTTACCTCTTCAAAACTATACAATTTTTTTTTTTTTTTTTTTTACCTCTTCAAAACTCCAACATTGATTTTTTGTTCCTTTTTTTACCTCTTCAAAACTCAATTTTTTTTTTTTTTACCTCTTCAAAACTCCAACTTTTTTTTTTTTTTTACCTCTTCAAAACTCCAACATTTTTTTTTTTTTTACCTCTTCAAAACTCCAACATTGATTTTTTGTTCCTTTTTTTACCTCTTCAAAACTCCAACTTTTTTTTTTTTTTTACCTCTTCAAAACTCAATTTTTATTTTTTTTTATTTTTACCTCTTCAAAACTCCAACATTGATTTTTTGTTTATTTTTTTACCTCTTAAAAACTCCAACTTTTTTTTTTTTTTTTACCTCTTCAAAACTCCAACTTTTTTTTTTTTTTTACCTCTTCAAAACTCCAACTTTTTTTTTTTTTTTACCTCTTCAAAACTCCAACTTTTTTTTTTTTTTTACCTCTTCAAAACTCAAACATTTTTTTTTTGTTCCTTTTTTTACCTCTTCAAAACTCCAACTTTTTTTTTTTTTTTACCTCTTCAAAACTCCAACTTTTTTTTTTTTTTTACCTCTTCAAAACTCCAACTTTTTTTTTTACCTCTTCAAAACTCTACAATTTTTTTTTAATTTTTTTTTTACCTCTTCAAAACTATACAATTTTTTTTTTTTTCTTTTTTTACCTCTTCAAAACTCCAACATTGATTTTTTGTTCCTTTTTTTACCTCTTCAAAACTCCAACTTTTTTTTTTTTTACCTCTTCAAAACTCAATTTTTTTTTTTTTTTTTTTTACCTCTTCAAAACTCCAACATTGATTTTTTGTTCCTTTTTTTACCTCTTCAAAACTCAATTTTTTTTTTTTTTTTTTTTTTACCTCTTCAAAACTCCAAATTTTTTTTTTAATTTTTTTTTACCTCTTCAAAACTCAATTTTTTTTTTTTACCTCTTCAAAACTCCACAATTTTTTTTTTTTTTTTTACCTCTTCAAAACTCCATTTTTTTTTTTTTTTTACCTCTTCAAAACTCCAACTTTTTTTTTTTTTTTACCTCTTCAAAACTCAATTATTTTTTTTTTTTTTTTTACCTCTTCAAAACTCAATTTTTTTTTTTTTTTTTTTTACCTCTTCAAAACTCCAACATTGATTTTTTGTTCCTTTTTTTACCTCTTCAAAACTCCAACTTTTTTTTTTTTTTTACCTCTTCAAAACTCAATTTTTTTTTTTTTTTTTTTTTACCTCTTCAAAACTCCAACATTGATTTTTTGTTCCTTTTTTTACCTCTTCAAAACTCAATTTTTTTTTTTTTTACCTCTTCAAAACTCCAACTTTTTTTTTTTTTTTTACCTCTTCAAAACTCCAACATTTTTTTTTTTTTTACCTCTTCAAAACTCCAACATTGATTTTTTGTTCCTTTTTTCACCTCTTCAAAACTCCAACTTTTTTTTTTTTTTACCTCTTCAAAACTCAATTTTTATTTTTTTTTATTTTTACCTCTTCAAAACTCCAACATTGATTTTTTGTTTCTTTTTTTACCTCTTAAAAACTCCAACTTTTTTTTTTTTTTTACCTCTTCAAAACTCCAACTTTTTTTTTTTTTTTACCTCTTCAAAACTCCAACTTTTTTTTTTTTTTACCTCTTCAAAACTCCAACTTTTTTTTTTTTTTTACCTCTTCAAAACTCAAACATTTTTTTTTTGTTCCTTTTTTTACCTCTTCAAAACTCCAACTTTTTTTTTTTTTTTACCTCTTCAAAACTCCAACTTTTTTTTTTTTTTTACCTCTTCAAAACTCCAACTTTTTTTTTTACCTCTTCAAAACTCTACAATTTTTTTTTAATTTTTTTTTTACCTCTTCAAAACTATACAATTTTTTTTTTTTTCTTTTTTTACCTCTTCAAAACTCCAACATTGATTTTTTGTTCCTTTTTTTACCTCTTCAAAACTCCAACTTTTTTTTTTTTTACCTCTTCAAAACTCAATTTTTTTTTTTTTTTTTTTTACCTCTTCAAAACTCCAACATTGATTTTTTGTTCCTTTTTTTACCTCTTCAAAACTCAATTTTTTTTTTTTTTTTTTTTTTACCTCTTCAAAACTCCAAATTTTTTTTTTAATTTTTTTTACCTCTTCAAAACTCAATTTTTTTTTTTTACCTCTTCAAAACTCCACAATTTTTTTTTTTTTTTTTACCTCTTCAAAACTCCATTTTTTTTTTTTTTTTACCTCTTCAAAACTCCAACTTTTTTTTTTTTTTTACCTCTTCAAAACTCAATTTTTTTTTTTTTTTTTTTACCTCTTCAAAGCTCCAACATTGATTTTTTGTTCCTTTTTTTACCTCTTCAAAACTCCACAATTTTTTTTTTTTTTTTTTTTTACCTCTTCAAAACTCCAATTTTTTTTTTTTTACCTCTTCAAAACTCCAATTTTTTTTTTTTTTCACCTCTTCAAAACTCCAACATTGATTTTTTTTTTTTTTTTTACCTCTTCAAAACTCCATTTTTTTTTTGTTTTACCTCTTCAAAACTCCAAATTTTTTTTTTTTTTTACCTCTTCAAACCTCCACAATTTTTTTTTTTTTTTTTTACCTCTTCAAAACTCAATTTTTTTTTTTTACCTCTTCAAAACTCCAATTTTTTTTTTTTTACCTCTTCAAAACTCCAACTTTTTTTTTTTTTTTTTTACCTCTTCAAAACTCCAACTTTGATTTTTTGTTCCTTTTTTTACCTCTTCAAAACTCAATTTTTTTTTTTTACCTCTTCAAAACTCCAACATTGATTTTTTGTTCCTTTTTTTACCTCTTCAAAACTCAATTTTTTTTTTTTTTTTTTACCTCTTCAAAACTCCAACATTTTTTTTTTTTTTTACCTCTTCAAAACTCCAACATTGATTTTTTGTTCCTTTTTTTACCTCTTCAAAACTCCAAATTTTTTTTTAAATTTTTTTTTACCTCTTCAAAACTCAATTTTTTTTTTTTACCTCTTCAAAACTCCACATTTTTTTTTTTTTTTTTTACCTCTTCAAAACTCCATTTTTTTTTTTTTTTACCTCTTCAAAACTCCAACTTTTTTTTTTTTTTACCTCTTCAAAACTCCAACATTGATTTTTTGTTCCTTTTTTTACCTCTTCAAAACTCAATTTTTTTTTGTTTTACCTCTTCAAAACTCCAAATTTTTTTTTTTTTTACCTCTTCAAAACTCCAACTTTTTTTTTTTTTTTTTTTACCTCTTCAAAACTCCAACATTTTTTTTTTTTTTACCTCTTCAAAACTCCAACATTGATTTTTTGTTCCTTTTTTTACCTCTTCAAAACTCCACAATTTTTTTTTTTTTTTTTTTTACCTCTTCAAAACTCCAATTTTTTTTTTTTTTACCTCTTCAAAACTCCATTTTTTTTTTGTTTTACCTCTTCAAAACTCCAAATTTTTTTTTTTTTTTACCTCTTCAAAACTCCAACTTTTTTTTTTTTTTTTTTTACCTCTTCAAAACTCCACAATTTTTTTTATTTTTTTTTTTTACCTCTTCAAAACTCCAACATTTTTTTTTTTTTTACCTCTTCAAAACTCCAACATTGATTTTTTGTTCCTTTTTTTACCTCTTCAAAACTCCACAATTTTTTTTTTTTTTTTTTTTACCTCTTCAAAACTCAAATTTTTTTTTTTTTTTTTCCTCTTCAAAACTCCAAATTTTTTTTTTTTTTTTTTTTACCTCTTCAAAACTCCAACTTTTTTTTTATTTCTTTTTACCTCTTCAAAACTCCTAAATTTTTATTTTATTTTTTTACCTCTTCAAAACTCCAACATTTTTTTTTTTTTTACCTCTTCAAAACTCCAACATTGATTTTTTGTTCCTTTTTTTACCTCTTCAAAACTCCACAATTTTTTTAATATATTTTTTTTACCTCTTCAAAACTCCAACTTTTTTTTTTTTTTTTACCTCTTCAAAACTCTACAATTTTTTTTTTTTTTTTTTACCTCTTCAAAACTCCAACTTTTTTTTTTTTTTACCTCTTCAAAACTCCAACTTTTTTTTTTTTTTTTTACCTCTTCAAAACTCCAAAATTTTTTTTTTTTTTTTTTTTTTACCTCTTCAAAACTCCAACATTTTATTTTTTTTTACCTCTTCAAAACTCCAACATTGATTTTTTGTTCCTTTTTTTACCTCTTCAAAACTCCACAATTTTTTTTTTTTTACCTCTTCAAAACTCCAACTTTTTTTTTTTTTTTTACCTCTTCAAAACTCTACAATTTTTTTTTTTTTTTTTTTTACCTCTTCAAAACTCCAACTTTTTTTTTTTTTACCTCTTCAAAACTCGAACTTTTTTTTTTTTTTTTTTACCTCTTCAAAACTCCAACATTTTGTTTTTTTTACCTCTTCAAAACTCCAACATTGATTTTTTGTTCCTTTTTTTACCTCTTCAAAACTCCACAATTTTTTTTTTTTTTTTACCTCTTCAAAACTCAATTTTTTTTTATTTTTTTTTACCTCTTCAAAACTCCAACTTTTTTTTTTTTTTACCTCTTCAAAACTCTACAATTTTTTTTTTTTTTTTTTTTTACCTCTTCAAAACTCCATTTTTTTTTTTTTTTTACCTCTTCAAAACTCCAACTTTTTTTTTTTTTTTACCTCTTCAAAACTCAATTTTTTTTTTTTTTTTTTTACCTCTTCAAAACTCCAACATTGATTTTTTGTTCCTTTTTTTACCTCTTCAAAACTCAATTTTTTTTTGTTTTACCTCTTCAAAACTCCAATTTTTTTTTTTTTTTACCCCTTCAAAACTCCAATTTTTTTTTTTTTTACCTCTTCAAAACTCCATTTTTTTTTTTTTTACCTCTTCAAAGCTCCAACATTGATTTTTTGTTCCTTTTTTTACCTCTTCAAAACTCCACAATTTTTTTTTTTTTTTTTTTTTACCTCTTAAAACTCCAATTTTTTTTTTTTTTACCTCTTCAAAACTCCAATTTTTTTTTTTTTTACCTCTTCAAAACTCCAACATTGATTTTTTTTTTTTGTTTTACCTCTTCAAAACTCCAAATTTTTTTTTTTTTTTACCTCTTCAAACCTCCACAATTTTTTTTTTTTTTTTTTTACCTCTTCAAAACTCAATTTTTTTTTTTTACCTCTTCAAAACTCCAATTTTTTTTTTTTTACCTCTTCAAAACTCCAACTTTTTTTTTTTTTTTTTTACCTCTTCAAAACTCCAACATTGATTTTTTGTTCCTTTTTTTACCTCTTCAAAACTCCAAATTTTTTTTTAAATTTTTTTTTACCTCTTCAAAACTCAATTTTTTTTTTTTACCTCTTCAAAACTCCACAATTTTTTTTTTTTTTTTTACCTCTTCAAAACTCCATTTTTTTTTTTTTTTTACCTCTTCAAAACTCCAACTTTTTTTTTTTTTTTACCTCTTCAAAACTCAATTTTTTTTTTTTTTTTTTTTACCTCTTCAAAACTCCAACATTGATTTTTTGTTCCTTTTTTTACCTCTTCAAAACTCAATTTTTTTTTGTTTTACCTCTTCAAAACTCCAATTTTTTTTTTTTTTTACCCCTTCAAAACTCCAATTTTTTTTTTTTTTACCTCTTCAAAACTCCATTTTTTTTTTTTTTACCTCTTCAAAGCTCCAACATTGATTTTTTGTTCCTTTTTTTACCTCTTCAAAACTCCACAATTTTTTTTTTTTTTTTTTTTTACCTCTTCAAAACTCCAATTTTTTTTTTTTACCTCTTCAAAACTCCAATTTTTTTTTTTTTTACCTCTTCAAAACTCCAACATTGATTTTTTTTTTTTTTTTTACCTCTTCAAAACTCCATTTTTTTTTGTTTTACCTCTTCAAAACTCCAATTTTTTTTTTTTTTTTACCTCTTCAAACCTCCACAATTTTTTTTTTTTTTTTTTTACCTCTTCAAAACTCAATTTTTCTTTTTTACCTCTTCAAAACTCCAATTTTTTTTTTTTTACCTCTTCAAAACTCCAACTTTGATTTTTTGTTCCTTTTTTTACCTCTTCAAAACTCAATTTTTTTTTTTTACCTCTTCAAAACTCCAACATTGATTTTTTGTTCCTTTTTTTACCTCTTCAAAACTCAATTTTTTTTTTTTTTTTTTACCTCTTCAAAACTCCAACATTTTTTTTTTTTTTTACCTCTTCAAAACTCCAACATTGATTTTTTGTTCCTTTTTTTACCTCTTCAAAACTCCAAATTTTTTTTTTAATTTTTTTTTACCTCTTCAAAACTCAATTTTTTTTTTTTACCTCTTCAAAACTCCACAATTTTTTTTTTTTTTTTTACCTCTTCAAAACTCCAACTTTTTTTTTTTTTTTACCTCTTCAAAACTCCAACATTGATTTTTTGTTCCTTTTTTTACCTCTTCAAAACTCAATTTTTTTTTGTTTTACCTCTTCAAAACTCCAAATTTTTTTTTTTTTTACCTCTTCAAAACTCCAACTTTTTTTTTTTTTTTTTTACCTCTTCAAAACTCCAACATTTTTTTTTTTTACCTCTTCAAAACTCCAACATTGATTTTTTGTTCCTTTTTTTACCTCTTCAAAACTCCACAATTTTTTTTTTTTTTTTTTTTTACCTCTTCAAAACTCCAACATTGATTTTTTTTTTTTTTTTTACCTCTTCAAAACTCCATTTTTTTTTTGTTTTACCTCTTCAAAACTCCAAATTTTTTTTTTTTTTACCTCTTCAAAACTCCAACTTTTTTTTTTTTTTTTTTTACCTCTTCAAAACTCCACAATTTTTTTTATTTTTTTTTTTTACCTCTTCAAAACTCCAACATTTTTTTTTTTTTTACCTCTTCAAAACTCCAACATTGATTTTTTGTTCCTTTTTTTACCTCTTCAAAACTCCACAATTTTTTTTTTTTTTTTTTTTTACCTCTTCAAAACTCAAATTTTTTTTTTTTTTTTTCCTCTTCAAAACTCCAAATTTTTTTTTTTTTTTTTTTTTACCTCTTCAAAACTCCACAATTTTTTTTATATATTTTTTTTACCTCTTCAAAACTCCAACTTTTTTTTTTTTTTTTACCTCTTCAAAACTCTACAATTTTTTTTTTTTTTTTTTACCTCTTCAAAACTCCAACTTTTTTTTTTTTTTACCTCTTCAAAACTCCAACTTTTTTTTTTTTTTTTTTACCTCTTCAAAACTCCAAAATTTTTTTTTTTTTTTTTTTTTTACCTCTTCAAAACTCCAACATTTTATTTTTTTTTACCTCTTCAAAACTCCAACATTGATTTTTTGTTCCTTTTTTTACCTCTTCAAAACTCCACAATTTTTTTTTTTTTTTTTTTTACCTCTTCAAAACTCCAACTTTTTTTTTTTTTTTTACCTCTTCAAAACTCTACAATTTTTTTTTTTTTTTTTTTACCTCTTCAAAACTCCAACTTTTTTTTTTTTTACCTCTTCAAAACTCGAACTTTTTTTTTTTTTTTTTTACCTCTTCAAAACTCCAACATTGATTTTTTGTTCCTTTTTTTACCTCTTCAAAACTCCAAATTTTTTTTTTTTTTTTTTACCTCTTCAAAACTCCAAATTTTTTTTTTTTTTTTTTACCTCTTCAAAACTCCAACTTTTTTTTTTTTTTTTTTTACCTCTTCAAAACTCAAATTTTCTTTTTTTTTTTTCCTCTTCAAAACTCCAAATTTTTTTTAATTTTTTTTTACCTCTTCAAAACTCCAACTTTTTTTTTTATTTCTTTTTACCTCTTCAAAACTCCTAAATTTTTATTTTATTTTTTTAACTCTTCAAAACTCCAACATTTTTTTTTTTTTTACCTCTTCAAAACTCCAACATTGATTTTTTGTTCCTTTTTTTACCTCTTCAAAACTCCACAATTTTTTTTATATATTTTTTTTACCTCTTCAAAACTCCAACTTTTTTTTTTTTTTTTTTACCTCTTCAAAACTCCACAATTTTTTTTTTTTTTTTTTTTTACCTCTTCAAAACTCCAACATTTTATTTTTTTTTACCTCTTCAAAACTCCAACATTGATTTTTTGTTCCTTTTTTTACCTCTTCAAAACTCCACAATTTTTTTTTTTTTTTTTTACCTCTTCAAAACTCCAACTTTTTTTTTTTTTTTTTTACCTCTTCAAAACTCCACAATTTTTTTTATTTTTATTTTTTACCTCTTCAAAACTCCAACATTTTTTTTTTTTTTACCTCTTCAAAACTCCAACATTGATTTTTTGTTCCTTTTTTTACCTCTTCAAAACTCCACAATTTTTTTTTTTTTTTTTTTTACCTCTTCAAAACTCAAATTTTTTTTTTTTTTTTCCTCTTCAAAACTCCAAATTTTTTTTTTTTTTTTTTTTTACCTCTTCAAAACTCCAATTTTTTTTTTATTTCTTTTTACCTCTTCAAAACTCCTAAATTTTTATTTTATTTTTTTACCTCTTCAAAACTCCAACATTTTTTTTTTTTTTACCTCTTCAAAACTCCAACATTGATTTTTTGTTCTTTTTTTTACCTCTTCAAAACTCCACAATTTTTTTTATATATTTTTTTTACCTCTTCAAAACTCCAACTTTTTTTTTTTTTTTTACCTCTTCAAAACTCTACAATTTTTTTTTTTTTTTTTTACCTCTTCAAAACTCCAAACTTTTTTTTTTTTTTACCTCTTCAAAACTCCAACATTTTATTTTTTTTTACCTCTTCAAAACTCCAACATTGATTTTTTGTTCCTTTTTTTACCTCTTCAAAACTCCAACTTTTTTTTTTTTTTTTTACCTCTTCAAAACTCCACAATTTTTTTCATTTTTTTTTTTTACCTCTTCAAAACTCCAACATTTTTTTTTTTTTTTACCTCTTCAAAACTCCAACATTGATTTTTTGTTCCTTTTTTTACCTCTTCAAAACTCCACAATTTTTTATTTTTTTTTTTTTTACCTCTTCAAAACTCAATTTTTTTTTTTTTTTTTTCCTCTTCAAAACTCCAAATTTTTTTTTTTTTTTTTTTTACCTCTTCAAAACTCCAACTTTTTTTTTATTTCTTTTTACCTCTTCAAAACTCCTAAATTTTTATCTTATTTTTTTACCTCTTCAAAACTCCAACATTTTTTTTTTTTTTACCTCTTCAAAACTCCAACATTGATTTTTTGTTCCTTTTTTTACCTCTTCAAAACTCCACAATTTTTTTTATATATTTTTTTTACCTCTTCAAAACTCCAACTTTTTTTTTTTTTTACCTCTTCAAAACTCCAACTTTTTTTTTTTTTACCTCTTCAAAACTCCAACTTTTTTTTTTTTTTTTTTACCTCTTCAAAACTCCAAAAATTTTTTTTTTTTTTTTTTTACCTCTTCAAAACTCCAACATTTTATTTTTTTTTACCTCTTCAAAACTCCAACATTGATTTTTTGTTCCTTTTTTTACCTCTTCAAAACTCCAACTTTTTTTTTTTTTTACCTCTTCAAAACTCTACAATTTTTTTTTATTTTTTTTTACCTCTTCAAAACTCCAACTTTTTTTTTTTTTTTTTTACCTCTTCAAAACTCCAACATTGATTTTTTGTTCCTTTTTTTACCTCTTCAAAACTCCACAATTTTTTTTATTTATTTTTTTTACCTCTTCAAAACTCCAACTTTTTTTTTTTTTTTTTTTACCTCTTCAAAACTCCAACATTGATTTTTTGTTCCTTTTTTTACCTCTTCAAAACTCAATTTTTTTTAATTTTTTTTTTACCTCTTCAAAACTCCATTTTTTTTTTTCACCTCTTCAAAACTCAAATTTTCTTTTTTTTTTTTCCTCTTCAAAACTCCAAATTTTTTTTTTTTTTTTTTTTACCTCTTCAAAACTCCAACTTTTTTTTTATTTCTTTTTACCTCTTCAAAACTCCAACTTTTTTTTTTTTTTTTTACCTCTTCAAAACTCCAAAAATTTTTTTTTTTTTTTTTTTTTACCTCTTCAAAACTCCAACATTTTATTTTTTTTTACCTCTTCAAAACTCCAACATTGATTTTTTGTTCCTTTTTTTACCTCTTCAAACCTCCACAATTTTTTTTATTTTTTTTTTTTACCTCTTCAAAACTCCAACTTTTTTTTTTTTTTTTTTACCTCTTCAAAACTCCACAATTTTTTTCATTTTTTTTTTTTTACCTCTTCAAAACTCCAACATTTTTTTTTTTTTTTACCTCTTCAAAACTCCAACATTGATTTTTTGTTCCTTTTTTTACCTCTTCAAAACTCCACAATTTTTTTTTTTTTTTTTTTTTACCTCTTCAAAACTCAATTTTTTTTTTTTTTTTTTCCTCTTCAAAACTCCAAATTTTTTTTTTTTTTTTTTTTACCTCTTCAAAACTCCAACTTTTTTTTTATTTCTTTTTACCTCTTCAAAACTCCTAAATTTTTATCTTATTTTTTTACCTCTTCAAAACTCCAACATTTTTTTTTTTTTTTACCTCTTCAAAACTCCAACATTGATTTTTTGTTCCTTTTTTTACCTCTTCAAAACTCCACAATTTTTTTTTATATATTTTTTTTACCTCTTCAAAACTCCAACTTTTTTTTTTTTTTTTACCTCTTCAAAACTCCAACTTTTTTTTTTTTTTACCTCTTCAAAACTCCAACTTTTTTTTTTTTTTTTTTACCTCTTCAAACTCCAAAATTTTTTTTTTTTTTTTTTTTACCTCTTCAAAACTCCAACATTTTATTTTTTTTTACCTCTTCAAAACTCCAACATTGATTTTTTTGTTCCTTTTTTTACCTCTTCAAAACTCCAACTTTTTTTTTTTTTACCTCTTCAAAACTCTACAATTTTTTTTTTTTTTTTTTACCTCTTCAAAACTCCAACTTTTTTTTTTTTTTTTACCTCTTCAAAACTCCAACATTGATTTTTTGTTCCTTTTTTTACCTCTTCAAAACTCCACAATTTTTTTTATTTATTTTTTTTACCTCTTCAAAACTCCAACTTTTTTTTTTTTTTTTTTACCTCTTCAAAACTCCAACATTGATTTTTGTTCCTTTTTTTACCTCTTCAAAACTCCATTTTTTTTTTTTACCTCTTCAAAACTCAAATTTTCTTTTTTTTTTTTCCTCTTCAAAACTCCAAATTTTTTTTTTTTTTTTTTTACCTCTTCAAAACTCCAACTTTTTTTTTATTTCTTTTTACCTCTTCAAAACTCCTAAATTTTTTATTTTATTTTTTTAACTCTTCAAAACTCCAACATTTTTTTTTTTTTTACCTCTTCAAAACTCCAACATTGATTTTTTGTTCCTTTTTTTACCTCTTCAAAACTCCAATTTTTTTTTTTTTACCTCTTCAAAACTCCAACTTTTTTTTTTTTTTTTTACCTCTTCAAAACTCCAACATTGATTTTTTGTTCCTTTTTTTACCTCTTCAAAACTCCAAATTTTTTTTTAAATTTTTTTTACCTCTTCAAAACTCAATTTTTTTTTTTTACCTCTTCAAAACTCCACAATTTTTTTTTTTTTTTTTACCTCTTCAAAACTCCATTTTTTTTTTTTTTTTACCTCTTCAAAACTCCAACTTTTTTTTTTTTTTACCTCTTCAAAACTCAATTTTTTTTTTTTTTTTTTTTACCTCTTCAAAACTCCAACATTGATTTTTTGTTCCTTTTTTTACCTCTTCAAAACTCAATTTTTTTTTGTTTTACCTCTTCAAAACTCCAATTTTTTTTTTTTTTTACCCCTTCAAAACTCCAATTTTTTTTTTTTTTACCTCTTCAAAACTCCATTTTTTTTTTTTTTACCTCTTCAAAGCTCCAACATTGATTTTTTGTTCCTTTTTTTACCTCTTCAAAACTCCACAATTTTTTTTTTTTTTTTTTTTTACCTCTTCAAACTCCAATTTTTTTTTTTTTACCTCTTCAAAACTCCAATTTTTTTTTTTTTTACCTCTTCAAAACTCCAACATTGATTTTTTGTTCCTTTTTTTACCTCTTCAAAACTCCACAATTTTTTTTTTTTTTTACCTCTTCAAAACTCCAAATTTTTTTTTTTTTTTTTTACCTCTTCAAAACTCCAACTTTTTTTTTTTTTTACCTCTTCAAAACTCTACAATTTTTTTTTTTTTTTTTTTTTACCTCTTCAAAACTCCAACTTTTTTTTTTTTTTTTTTTACCTCTTCAAAACTCAAATTTTCTTTTTTTTTTTTCCTCTTCAAAACTCCAAATTTTTTTTTATTTTTTTTTTACCTCTTCAAAACTCCAACTTTTTTTTTATTTCTTTTTACCTCTTCAAAACTCCTAAATTTTTATTTTATTTTTTTAACTCTTCAAAACTCCAACATTTTTTTTTTTTTTTACCTCTTCAAAACTCCAACATTGATTTTTTGTTCCTTTTTTTACCTCTTCAAAACTCCACAATTTTTTTTATATATTTTTTTTACCTCTTCAAAACTCCAACTTTTTTTTTTTTTTTTTTACCTCTTCAAAACTCCACAATTTTTTTTTTTTTTTTTTTTTACCTCTTCAAAACTCCAACATTTTATTTTTTTTTACCTCTTCAAAACTCCAACATTGATTTTTTGTTCCTTTTTTTACCTCTTCAAAACTCCAAATTTTTTTTTTTTTTTTTTTTTACCTCTTCAAAACTCCAATTTTTTTTTTATTTCTTTTTACCTCTTCAAAACTCCTAAATTTTTATTTTATTTTTTTACCTCTTCAAAACTCCAACATTGATTTTTTGTTCCTTTTTTTACCTCTTCAAAACTCCACAATTTTTTTTATATATTTTTTTTACCTCTTCAAAACTCCAACTTTTTTTTTTTTTTACCTCTTCAAAACTCCAACATTTTATTTTTTTTTACCTCTTCAAAACTCCAACATTGATTTTTTGTTCCTTTTTTTACCTCTTCAAAACTCCAACTTTTTTTTTTTTTTTTTTACCTCTTCAAAACTCCACAATTTTTTTCATTTTTTTTTTTTACCTCTTCAAAACTCCAACATTTTTTTTTTTTTTTTACCTCTTCAAAACTCCAACATTGATTTTTTGTTCCTTTTTTTACCTCTTCAAAACTCCACAATTTTTTATTTTTTTTTTTTTACCTCTTCAAAACTCAATTTTTTTTTTTTTTTTTCCTCTTCAAAACTCCAAATTTTTTTTTTTTTTTTTTTACCTCTTCAAAACTCCAACTTTTTTTTTATTTCTTTTTACCTCTTCAAAACTCCTAAATTTTTATCTTATTTTTTTACCTCTTCAAAACTCCAACATTTTCTTTTTTTTTACCTCTTCAAAACTCCAACATTGATTTTTTGTTCCTTTTTTTACCTCTTCAAAACTCCACAATTTTTTTTATATATTTTTTTTACCTCTTCAAAACTCCAACTTTTTTTTTTTTTTTACCTCTTCAAAACTCCAACTTTTTTTTTTTTTTACCTCTTCAAAACTCCAACTTTTTTTTTTTTTTTTTACCTCTTCAAAACTCCAAAAATTTTTTTTTTTTTTTTTTTTACCTCTTCAAAACTCCAACATTTTATTTTTTTTTACCTCTTCAAAACTCCAACATTGATTTTTTGTTCCTTTTTTTACCTCTTCAAAACTCCAACTTTTTTTTTTTTTTACCTCTTCAAAACTCTACAATTTTTTTTTTTTTTTTTTTTACCTCTTCAAAACTCCAACTTTTTTTTTTTTTTTTTTACCTCTTCAAAACTCCAACATTGATTTTTTGTTCCTTTTTTTACCTCTTCAAAACTCCACAATTTTTTTTATTTATTTTTTTTACCTCTTCAAAACTCCAACTTTTTTTTTTTTTTTTTTTACCTCTTCAAAACTCCAACATTGATTTTTTGTTCCTTTTT